>NW_024732867.1:3442180-3608374 GCF_018991925.1 Homarus americanus | reverse complement strand
ACAACAGCAGTAACAACAACAGCAATAGTAACAAATAATAGCAGTAATAACAACAACACTAACAGCAGCAGTAACAACCAACAACAGTTGCAACAGCAGTAATAACAGCATTAATAGTAACAGTAATAGCAACAAACAACAGCAGTAAATAAACAGTAGCAGTAATAACAACATCAGCAACAACAGTAGCAGTAATAACAACATTAGTAACAACAGTAGCAGTAACAACAGCAACAGTAACAGCAGAAATAACAATGTTAATTAACTAAAAACTAAAACGGTAGTAAATAATAACAGCAGTAACAAATACTGCAGTAACAAATAAGCAGTAAGCAACAACAGCAGGAACAATAGCATTAACAAAAAGCATAGTAACAATAACAGCAGTGTAAATAACAACAGCAATAATAAATAAGGCAGTAAATAAATATAAGTACCAACAATAGCAGTAAATAACAGCACTAACTAGAAGTGTAGTAACAACAACAGCAGTAACAACAACAAAGAAAAAACAACAGCAGTAGTAACAACAGCAATGTTTAAAATGTAAATAAATAAGCAGTAAAAACAAAAACTGCAGTAATAACAGCAGTAACAACAGCAGTAACAGCAGCAGCAGTATAACAACACAGCAGCAAACAGCAGTAAATAACAGCATCATTAATAAATATAATAAATATAAGAGGAAACAACTGCAAAAAAGAACAACAGCAGCAGTAAATAATAGCAGCAGTAACAACAGCAGAAGTAACAACATTAACAAGATTTGTAACAAAAGGGTATTAAAACAACACCAGTAACAACAAATAAAGCGGTAACAAAACAGCAGTAAGAACATAGCAAAAATAGCACTAACACGAAGTGTAGTAACAGCAAACAGCAGTAATAATAACGGCAATAACAACAGCAGTAACAAAAAACAGCAGTAACAACAGCAGCAAATAACAGAGGTGCAGTAATAACTAATACAGTAACATCAATAAAGCCGTAAATAACAGCAGCAGCAATGCGGAGATACTGTAACAATAGCAGCAGTAATAAGAGATTCGGTAACAAATGAATAGTAACAACAGCTGTAACAAACAGCAGTAATAACAAAGCTATCGTAGCAACAGCAGTAAATAAATAAAAACAGCAGTAACAACAGCATTATAAACAGCAGTAACAACAAAAACAGTAACAAATATCAGTAACAACAACAGCAGTAACAACAACAAATGCAAATAAAAATAACAGCACTAACAATAAAGCAGAAAACAATAGTAACAACAGTTGCAGTAACAACACTACCAGTGACATGAGCAGTAAATAATAAGTATTGTAGCAACAACAGCAGTAATAAATAGCAGCAGTAAGAACAAACATGATAACGAAAAACAGTAATAACAACAACAGTAGTAATAAATTATCAGCAGTAATAATAAAAGTAGGCAACAGTAGCAGTAATAACAAATACAATAACAACAACAGCAGTAACAATAACAGCAGTACCATCATCAAGAGTAGTAACAGTAGCAGTAATAACAGCAGTACAACAGCAGTGATAAATAACAGCATTAACAAAACGGAGTAATAGCAAACAGTAGTAATATCAAAAGCAACAGCAACATAACAACAACAGTAGTAAATAACAAATAATAACAACAACATCAGTAACAAAACAGCATTAACAACAGTAGCAGTATTACCAGCAGTAATAACAACAGCAATTAACAAAAAGGGTAGTATCAACAATAGCTGTAACAACAGCAGTAACAAAAAACGGTAATAACAGCAGCAGTAGCAACAACAACAGTAGCAAATAACAGCAGTAACAAATAACAGTAATGTAACAGTAACAACAAGAGTAACAACTCAGTAATAACAATGTTGCAGTAACAACAGTAGCAGTAATAACAACAACAGTAACAATAGCATAATTAATAAAATAGCAGCAACAGCAGTAGTAATGTTAAGTAGTTGTAACAACAGCAGTAATAAATAAACAGCAGTAACAATAACAACAGTAACAACAACAACAGTAATAACAACAACAACAGCAGTAACAACAAATAAGCAGTAACAATAGCAGCAGCAAACAACAAAGCAGAAAGCAAACAACATTAGCAACAACAAGCAACAGCAACAGCAACAGCATCAGTAGCAAAAAACAACAGTAACAACAGCAGTGACAACAACAACAGTAACAACAGAAAAATAAACAATATAAACAAAAAATAAACAGCATTTAAACACAACAGCATTAACAAATACAATAGAAACAATAACAGCAACAACAACAGCAGTAACCGACAACATGCTCTTTTTTAAAACAACTTACTGAATGCTAAGTGGGATCTTGTCTACAGTATGCCTCCGACATCCCTAACGTGAGCTGCTGCAACTTCTGTTGCATCATCACAGCTTGCTTTGATAAGTGCTTCCCCGTCAAGACTAAGTCAGTGAAAACTGTATATATCTCCAAACCCTATATTACGAGTGAAATCAAGGCAATGATAAATGAAAAACACAAACTTTTAAAGGAAATTTGCAAACAAAAAAATCATAACTTTCGGTGAAATAGAGTAACTCGGGCAGTCAGAAATGCCAGACGTAGTTATTATACAAATAAGCTCCAGTCAGCATCGGGCAACAGTTAGAAAACTTGGAATATCATCAATTCTATTCAGAACACGAACACTCAACCTTCGGCCCTCCACTCAGCTTTTGTGGTAAATGATTCAGTTGCAACGGAACATTCCCTCATCCAACCACTCCAATGACTATTTTATCAATGTTGGCAAAAATCTTGCAGAGAGCATCCCTATTCACAATGAGAAATTTAAAGCCTACCTGCAAAACAGACAGCAAAATGAGCTGTCACAGACGATGAATTATATATTGACCATCATAAAAATTCAAAGATGTAGCAACAGGCGACGACAATATGCAATGAGCATAATTAAGAAATTACCCCATCTATTACTACCTATCCTCCTACACATTTTTAACTCCTCCTTTACTAGTGGTGTCTTTCCGGATAAACTGAAAATTGCTAAAATTCACCCAGCATATAAAAAATCTGGGGAAAATAGTCTTTTCAAGAATTACCACCCCCATATCAGTCCTCCCAGCCTTGAGTAAGACACTGGAGAAGCTAGCATGTAGTAGACTAAATCCCTTCTGCAGTGTCAATAACATCCTTACATATTCTCAGTTTGGATTTAGAGCTAGAAGGTCAACTGAGAGTGCTCCTTTACTAATGATATCTTAAACTAATTTGATGACATTCAGTTCACAGTCGGTATATTCTTGGACCTTTCTGAAACCTTTGATACTGTCGACCATACCATCCTCCTTTCAAAGCTTGAACATTATGGCGTTAGAGCCTCATCCCACAATTGGTTTATCTCATCAATCTGACTCCTCACCAATCTTGTATGGCGTCCCCCAAGTCTCCATTCTCGGTCCTGTATTGTTTTTGCTGTACATAAACGATATAGTCCACTCCAGCATACTCATAAAATACAATTTATTTGCAGATGATTGTAATCTCTATGCCAGCAACTCAGATCTCAATGCCTTGATGAAAACCATGAACAATGAGTTGACTAAAGTCAAGACCTGGGTAATACGTAATAAACTGTCCTTAAACCTCGAAAAAACCCACTACACAATCTTTCACAAAAGGAAAAACTTACCCCCAGATTTGGAGCCCCTGTACCTTGGTACAGTCCTAAAACGCGAACAAAATACTAAATTCCTTGGGGTTATTGTTGATGAGAAACTTAACTGAAGAAACTACATTCAAGCCATTCACAGTAAAGTCAATAAACAGTGCGGTATCATGTATCACACTCATCAGTTATTTACTCTTACAGCAATGAAAGAAATATATTATGATCTTGTTTATCAACACTGACACACTGTCACATACTATGGGGGGGTGTCTGGGTCTTCAAAAACACAACCCCAGATTACTGCACAAAAGAAAGTTGTGAGGACAATGACCTACTAAAAAAAAAAAATGATCACACTAACGAACAATTTGCTAAATTTAAAATGTTAAAATTCTAGGATATTAACACTACTGCTGTGCCCTATTTGTATACAAATCACTTGCTTGACACTAATTATTTCCAGTTCCGGAATAATCAAAGATACAACTTAAGACACCCAGACCTACTAAGACCACCCCCGATGCGCTCCTCTCAGTCCCAGACCTCCATAAAATATCATGGTGTGAAGGTGTGGAACAACTTAACCCACCCATCCGAGCAAAGACTACGCTCCCTTCTTTAAATTACATCTCAAAAAAACATCTACTGTCTAAGTACTAATATTTTTTGTAATACCTACTTTATATTCCTGCTTTTATTGTACTAACAAAACCGTTTTACCAGAAATTATCATGTAGATAGATAGAAATTGCCATTGCAAATAATATATTTGCTAACTCGACATGATACTGACACCTCTGTCCTCTTGTTCCACTGTATTACAACCCATGTTGTATGTTACGTCTTAAATGCAGGAAAGTGGCTTTCTTACCGTAGAACTCGGATACCTTCACACTGGTTACTCACCCAAGAGATTATTGTGTATCACTACGTAGAATTTTGCTCTGCTTCCGGCATTCAATGCGTTATGTACTTGATAAATGATAATTTAATGAATTCCACTAACTTCCAACATCCATCTGAGTTATTGGTTATACTTTGTCATAACCAATCAGTCATTACCCTTGGTAATAATAATAATAGAGGGATCACAGATACGGGCAGATGATTGCACTTACGTTTATTTGGCACAATTCCATACACTGGACTTATAATTTGCATGGATAGGTCAGTCACTCACATTCACGCCACAGTACCGTAAGTTATAAGGGAGAGTTTGTCAACCTGGTGAATTAATCGTTTAGATCTATTAGGCCGGCCTGGAGTGCTCTTGTAGCAAACAGGCCCTCACCATTGATCACTTCCTTTACAGGATGTGTTAACTTGTCGCTGGACTTAACAAAAATCTCGGGGATTTGCACACACAGACCCGTAGCACTGGTAGGACTGTATGGCCCCTGATCTTAAGTCCGCGGAGCAGGAGGTCTTCTCTAACCCAAGGTCTAAAGCCCACTGGCTAAATTGTTTTTTTTGAGGCGTGAAGTGATGAACAGTACACCACTGTCTCACTGGCCTGCCCCCCCCCTACATGTCCCAGTTATGGCTGGCCGGTTACCTTATCTCTACCGTAAACAAACATTTGGGATGGGTTGTGCGGGAGGCCCAACGCAACCCATGACAATCGCCCCTACTAAGAAAAATTTTTCTCTTGGAGAATAAATTTTCACCACCTGTATACAATCAAGAGAATGCCTAGCCCAGACACACAATTCGACATTCACACTGTGGTGTGTGTGTAACACTAACACTGCAACGGAATGTAGTCGCCAATCGCCACTGAGGGAAAACCTCAACATTTACTTTATTTTTTTTTGGCTGGAGGAAAACTCCGCGGCGAGGGTGACAATTCCCGAGCAATAGTTCATGCTAAGCGTAAGCACGCTACATTTACATTAGAGCAACGTGTTGTGTGGTGTAGGGTATGTAGACATTGTTTAGGTGGCACAGGTGTTGTGTTATGTTCTCAAGTGTAGAAAGGTGTGAGAAAATTATACATAACATATGACGAGCCACCAGATGCTTGGAGGCTCGAGTCGACTGGAGTCTAGACCAACTCCACACTCATTTGGGAAGGTGACCTCTCAATCAGTTGCTCTGGTTCCCCCACAAGTCGAGATAGGAGGTCAGCCCCCACATTCAGGCTGCCCTTGATGTACAGGAGGACGAAGTTGAACTGCTGGAGATACAGTGCCCACCGCATCAGACGAGCATTTGCATTCTTAGATGGTCGGAGACTGGTGAGCGGCATGTGGTCTGTCTCCAACACAAACTCACCTCCGTAGAGATAGTAGTAGTACTTCTTGATGCCTTCCACTACTGCCAGAAGTTCCTTCTCGACCGTGCTGTAATTCCTCTCTGCAGGTTTCAACTTGCGACTGTGATACGCAACTGGAAAAACCTCGCCGTCTGCCTCTTGTAGTAGCACTGCGCCAACCCCATCCTGTGAAGCATCGGTCCGGAGGATGAAAGGCTCTTCCTTCCTCACCAGTTGAAGGATGGGTTGCTTGCATAGCAGGTTCTTGAGGGCACTGAAAGAATCCTCTTGTTCAGGTCCCCATTGCACCTTGTTAGATGCATGTTTCTTGAGCAGGTCGGATAAAGGGAGAGCCACCACGGCAAAGTTTGGGATGAAGTTCCGGTAGTACCCTACGAGGCCCAGAAATGACCTCACTTGTTTTTTTGTAGTGGGCCGTGGTGCATCTTGGACCTTTTTGATCTTCTCATTCTGACAGGTGCAGCGTCCTCCGGCGACAGTGTGCCCGAGGAACTGTACTGCAGCCTGACCGATCTCGCACTTGCTTGGTTTCACGGTCATGTTTTTTTGTTGGAACCTCCGGAACACCTCCTCAAAGAGTTCCAGGTGTTCCTCAAATGTTGCTGAATGGATTAACACATCGTCCACAAATGCCTCAACTCCCTTGATGCCGTTTAGGACTTGCCTCATGACACGGTTGAAGATGCAGGGGAGTTTGTGAGACCAATGGGAAGGACTCTGTACTGATAGAGACCCCCTGGCGTACCAAAGGCTGTGATCTGCCGACTCTTCGGGTCCAGTGGGATTTGGAAGAACCCCTTGGTCAGATCAAGTTTGGTAAATAACTTGGAACCAGCTATTCTTGAAAAAATAGTTTTCTGATCACACATAGGCTCAGCATCCACCTGGGTAATGGCATTTACTCTTCTATAATCCCCACAGATCCTGACACCCCCATCCTTTTTTCGGACGACTACCATAGGACTACAGTATGGAGACGATGATTTCTCGATGATTCCTACTGCTTCCATTTCCTCAATTTCTTGTTTGACAGTGTCCAGTAGTCGCATAGGTATAGGATAGGGCTTTACCCGAACAGGTGTAGGGCTGGTCAGTTCAATAGTGTGCCAGTCGACCCGGGCAACTCCTGGCTTATCAGAGAAGATGTCCTTGTAGCGATGCAACAGAGAGCCAATGGCATCTCGTTCCTCTGCTGATAGATTTCCGTTCACTCAACGTCCGTGAAAGTCTCACTCTGGCGGGAGCGTGCAGTGACAGGCCCATCCTCCTCATCACTGTCAGAGATTACTGTGGCAGCAGAAGTTACCCCTGAATCACACTGGGAAGGCTCGTCCCTGTCTTCCCCAGTGGAGACTGTACCCCCGATCGGTGACTGGAAGTACTTCTTCAGCATGTTGATGTGGAACTTCTTTCGTCGAGATCCCACCTGGACGATGTAAGTCAGATCCGAGACACGCTCTGCAATGTCGAATGGACCTTTCCACTGAGCCAGTAACTTATTGCGCATCGTAGGCAACAGAACCAGGCACTGATCACCTGGCTTGAAACAACGAAGCTTGGCCTTCTTGTCATAGTAAGTCTTCTGGACCTCTTGTGCCTTTATCAGCTCTTGCTTTTCCAGTTGGCAGGTATCTTGGAGACGATCAGCTAAGTCAATGACATATGTATAAGTGGGCTTGACTTCGGATCTGATTCCTCATCATCCCACAGTTCCCGAAGAACCTGTAGTGGTCCCCGGACGGACCTGCCGTACATAAGCTCGAAGGGAGACACCTTGAGCGAGCTCTGTGGCGCCTCCCGGTACGCGAACAGAAGTGGGGCAATGTAGCGTGGCCACTCCTTAGGTTGTTCGGCTGCCATCCTCCTGAGCATTTTCTTCAGCGTCCCATTAAACCTTCTCACAGAGTCCGTTGCACATCGGGTGATAGGGTGTTGTCTTTAGCCCCTTTACCGATAACAACCGCATCAACTCCTCCATCATGGCAGAAGTAAACTGGGTCCCCCCATCACTGAGGACTTGTTTGGGAATACCAACCCGACAGAAGATTTCCAACATGGCTTCTGCAACAGTCGTGGCCTCAATGTTCCTCAAGGGCACAGCCTCGGGCCACCTCGTGCTAAAGTCCACCAAGGTGAGAATACACTTTGCCCCATCGCTCGCCCTTGGGTTTATCGGCCCTACAATGTCCACCGCCACCCTCTCAAAGGGTTCAGAGATCAGTGGGAGGGGCCGTAGTGGTGCAGGCGGAACTCGCCCTCGATCACTGGTTTTCTGGCACACATCACAAGAGCGGACTAGCCTGGTGATCTCCTGGCCCATCCTTGGCCAGAAGAACGCTGCACTGATGCGGTCAAAGTTCTTCTTTTTACCCATATGACCGCCAAGAGCAGTGCAATGACCTAGCTTGAACACAGCCAGGCGGTACTTGGAAGGAACCACGAACTGCAGTCGTGTTTCACCCAGAGACGTCACAGTCTCTCGGTAGAGACGGTTCCTCTTCTTTACGAACCTCGTTCGATTCCCAAATGTCTCCTTGATGGTCCCAACTATCAAACTCTTGTGTACCGAAGTGAGCGTTCTGTCATCCTCTTGCTCTTGGACGACATCCTGACTATTGATGAGATCAGACGATGTGGCAATAGCCAATGGGGTGACTAGAGGTTTTGTTTGGGCCATACCACGAGTGACTGCAGCAGCATTAACTTGGGTCAAAGCGGCAGCATCAGTTTGGGCTGCAGCATCCACTGCACAACTGTTTCTTGCTCCCTTGATATTCCCAATGATGAGATCGTATATAGGTTCCCTCATGACTGCTGCAGTGACCCAACCTGAGAAGAAGGGGTGTCCACCTCAATCTTGGCCACTGGAACCGTTTGAATGTAACTATTGGCTAATTTAACACTTACTTGTGCTCCTGTGTATTGATGTTGCCCCACCAATTCCTTCCTGACAATACAGCCCGATGCCCCACTATCTCGCATGACAGTCGCTGGAACTCCTCCAACGTATCCAGGTTTAACAAGAAAGGTGGGGTGACCCCTCGAGGAGAGGTTGGAGGCGGCAGTTAGTCAGTAGGGGTGTTAGGTTGATTCGGTATGAGCCCCTGCTTCAGGTTGCATGACGATCGGCCCTGCTGGAAGGTCAGGCCACTCCCCGCCCACAGTTTGAACACCGGAGGCTTCCTGCTGCTGGTCTCTTTGTGGATTATTATTGCTGGCACCTTGGCCTACGAATTGAGCCACGGCGGCTTCCTGCCGCCGGTTCCATCGTGTATTGTTGCCCGGGCGCCAACTGTCCTGATACTTCGGGGGGCCTTGGTACTGCTTCTGCTGCTGTTTCTGTTGCTGTCTTTGCGGTTGTGGTTGCTGGTTATTTCCTTGTTGCCTGGGTGGGTTCGGTGGCTGTTTCTGTAGAGGTTGTTGACTTTGTTGGTTACCTGCCGACTCCCTGTTCGACCAACGCCTCCGAGTGTGGTAACCGAAAGCGCTGAAATGAGCGTCTGATTTGCTTGCCATTTCCTTCGACGTCTTAACTCCATTAGCCCTGATTTGAGCCACAAGTTCAAGGGGGACAAGACCTTTCAAACTGCGTGCGCACCATTAAGTCTATAACCCCTTCCACGGACTTGGGGGTTTCATCCTTACTCATCCACTGAGCCATATAGTCCCTTTGACGATCCCAGAACTGTGCAGCCGTTTCATTTTCTTCCAACATTGCCCTGTTGAACTGATGCCTGGCCTGCTCAGTAGTCAGCCCATATGCCCGCAGCAGTGCAGACTTCATGTCAGGGAATTTATTTTCAGGACGCTCTAGTCATCGAAGAATCCAGAAAGCTTTCCCATCAAATAGGCTCAGGAACTCAAATTCCTTAATGCTGTCATCAAGCTCGTAGGCTTCTGCGAGATGCTCAAACCGGGAAATGTACATTTCCATGGATTCGCCCTCCTTAAAGGTGGGCATCTGGGGAAATTTCCTATAAGTGACGTTTTGAGTGGGAGAATTTTGGTTCCTTTCCGCTAAGGCCAGTTGGAACGCCCGTTCCCTTTGTCTCTCTTCACGTTCCAGCTTCTTTTCTTCCTTCTGAAAGTCCAGCTGGGCTAAGAGTTCTTCGTGCTCGCGTCGCTTGACTTCTCTCTCCGCAGCCTTGTCATCTCTCTCCTCAGCCTTCTCCATGTATGCAACCGCCTCAGCCCCCTCCAGCCCGAGGGCACGTGCTTCCTCAAAAGCCGCTGCACGAGCTGACATGGTGTAGGTGTGGGCGATACAATTGTGCAATCATCCACGGTCTGGGTCCCTGTTCGGGCGCCAATTGTTACGTTTTAAATGCAGGAAAGTGGCTTTCTTACCGTAGAACTCGGATACCTTCACACTGGTTACTCACCCAAGAGATTATGGTGTATCACTACGTAGAATTTTGCTCTGCTTCCGGCATTCAATGCGTTATGTACTTGATAAATGATGATTTAATGAATTCCACTAACTTCCAACATCCATCTAAGTTATTGGTTATACTTTGTCATAACCAATCAGTCATTACCCTTGGTAATAATAATAATAGAGGGATCACAGATACGGGCAGATGATTGCACTTACGTTTATTTGGCACAATTCCATACACTGGACTTATAATTTGCATGGATAGGTCAGTCACTCACATTCACGCCACAGTACCGTAAGTTATAAGGGAGAGTTTGTCAACCTGGTGAATTAATCGTTTAGATCTATTAGGCCGGCCTGGAGTGCTCTTGTAGCAAACAGGCCATCACCATTGATCACTTCCTTTACAGGATGTGTTAACTTGTCGCTGGACTTAACAAAAATCTCGGGGATTTGCACACACAGACCCGTAGCACTGGTAGGACTGTATCTTAAGTCCGCGGAGCAGGAGGTCTTCTCTTACCCAAGGTCTAAAGCCCACTGGCTAAATTGTTTTTTTTGAGGCGTGAAGTGATGAACAGTACACCACTGTCTCACTGGCCTGCCCCCCCCTACATGTCCCAGTTATGGCTGGCCGGTTACCTTATCTCTACCGTAAACAAACATTTGGGATGGGTTGTGCGGGAGGCCCAACGCAACCCATGACATTGTACTGCTTCCCTACCTTATCATATTTATGTATACCGCCCCACAGTAAAGTATGTATATACCTATAATGTAATGTAAAAAAAATAAAAATAAAATAAGATCAATAAAATAAAGAAATATCGAAGTGATAACCGTGTTAACATCCTGATAAGTTCTTATTACCACCATGTTATGTGTACGATTCCAGATGATACTAAATGTTACATAATACTTCTCTGAGATAAATGTACAGTGTACTGTATATTAGGTGCCTACGAGACGAGAGAACTCAGGCTTTCACTGCCTCAGCAATGTTAATATTACTATTTTTTGCGACTCGGCATTTATGTTCTTCTGGCTAAATCAACTGTTTCACTATCATTTTTTTTTTCAATATCGATATATATGACAATTTCATATAGATGTGGTTTATCTTTTGTTTTCTTCCGCGAATAAACTGAATTCAATAATCTAAGAACGAAATTTCAAAGTTTCTTCACAACTGACAGACACTTTGAGACACGGATAAGGACAGAGTTTGGAAGTGTTGTTTCAGAGGTTCATGACCAGCCGTGATATATGTTCTCTACAATGAACTCATCCAGTTAAGGTTTCGTTTGTTTATAGAATAATTTATGTTGACAAATAAAAAGTAATTACGTGAATTCTAGTTCAACAATAGATGTATTTCATAAATTGAAAGAGAGAAATACTATCTAAGTCTCCCAACAGCAATGAGACAGGTACATTCATTCCCACGAAACTCCAACACCTGCTCTGAGATGTTTTATGAATCAGTCATAAAACACTATGGTCAGACGGTCAGTTTCGTTGCCACAGTTGTCATGTTAACAGTGCCACAGTGAAGTGTTACAAAATGTCATCGTTGGTGAGGGAATATAAAATCAAGAGGTAAGTGTTGGTCAACACGGGTTGTATTTGCTGAGGTTACAGGGGCGAATCCATAAATATCAATAGGGGGGTTCACGAAGTTGTGGGCAATCGACCATTATACCAAGGTATATTTAAGTTTAGCTAAATTTCAAAATATATTTCTAAGTTCGCCTCCAAGGAGAACTGATATTATTCTCATCTGTACTCTAATCGATTAATACCGTTCGGTGTCTTTATGAATCACTCATGACGGCTCTGAGAAAATATGTGAAGACTAGGGCAGTATGTACAAAACTTCTCTGAGCTAAAATTTACCTTCGGATTAGAAAATTTACTCCTAATGTTAGGATTTTCTCCGAGTAAATCATATTAAGTTTCAGGCCTTAAAAGAACTCTCAGGGTGGATACAGTTTAGGAGTTCTACTGAGAACTTCTCAGCTCTGAGAGAAAATTTGTCAACAAATATGGCTGAACCACAAGTTTGTCAGTACCTAACCTAACCTAACTTAACCAATAGTTTACAGTAAATTTATATGGTAATACAATATTTATTGATGATTGAACCGCCGCCGATTTTTCATAGAAAATTATTTAAAAAATTGTTAAAAGTCGTTGTTTCTAAATTAATCCGCCGAGAAAACAAATTAGTTTGCATCTAGGCGCCTAATTATCTACCAAACGAATTATTTCCCAAAAATTAATTATCATATCAAATCTCACTGACGAAATTATAGTAAGAAAATAAGCATCTAAACAAATAACATGATGGCGGGTTAGTCGTCAATATTAACTGGAGATTCTTACCACTGTAATTGTGCCAAGGCATCGATTTCATAATGCATACTATTGTCTAACCAAACCTAACATAACTTAGCCGATAATTTACAGTAAATTAATATAGTAATTCATAGCTATGTAGTTGACCAGTGCATCGATTTCATCACACATGCAACTATGTAACCAAACCTTTACATAACCTATAGTTTATAGAAAATTAATATGATAAATCTTACCAATGTATTTGTACATTCAGCAAAAAAATATCTCGAACGCTCTAATGGTCATACAATATGACAAAACGAACCAGAAATCTGAACATTTTCTCTGAGGATGTTTTATTTCAAATTACATTTCATATTTTCACCTGTAAATACTTTAAAGCGAGCAACATATATTATGAGTCACTTCACAACTAGGCATACCAACCATTCTGAGATGACACGGGCCAGTGTTTATTCTGAAATCTGTTGTTCCTAGCTGTTTTTCCCTAACCCAAGTGAAGCCGGGTAGCTTTTGTGTATAACATAGCAACAATGGGCTCATGAATATATTAAAGCCTTATAAGCTAAAATGACAACTGAAACTTGACAGTGGACAGGGTTATGAGGAGAAACGAGGGGTAAAAGGATATACACATATTTGTCGTCACTCGTTTTGCAGAAGAAATTGTAGACAAATAATCTTAATTTAACAAATAAGACTTCTTGTAATTTTTTGCATTAGGAAATGTTGTAGGTAGTAGGCAGCTATCAAACAGGGAGGTACTACCGCCTGGGAAGATATTGGACGCTTAAAGTGTTGTCTAATGGTAGACCCTGCTGCCATATGGCATCACGAAAATTGTGACCCAAGTCCCAGGCTGCTTATCTGACTTTCTGCCTTATTCATATACAATTGCAGGGTCTCAATTGTTTCTCTTACTTTGAAAACGCAACATACATATACAGTATTGTTTCGCACAATTGATTTTTTTTCTTTATGGTTCTTTATTATTATTATTATTATTAGTGCTGTTATTAGTATTAACATTATTTCAAGATTTTATTTTATTCATTTATTTTTTATTATAAATTATATTTAAAATGAATTATTATTATTAGCATTATTATTATTATTATTATTATTATTATTATTATTATTATTATTATCATTATTATTATTATTATTATTATTATTATTATTATTATTATTATTATTATTATTATTATTATTATTATTACACTAGCAGAATCGCCGCCCTCCGGGCGGCTCATCCTCTAGGCCACGGTGGGACGCCACCCCCGGGAGGCTCCACATTGTCTCACTGTTCAGTCCCCAAAACTTCTTCTTCCATCAAATGTTTTTCACTTCAACGGTACAACAAAGAATATTTTTGTAGCATTAAACTGTTATTATTTTATTGTCTAATCATCGCAACATATAACACCACCCATCATCACTACATAAAACATCATCCATCATCACTACATATAACATCATCCATCATCACTACATATAACACCATCCATCATCACTACATATAACACCATCCATCATCATTACAGAAACACCACCCATCATCACTACATATAACAACATTCATCATCACTACATATAACACCATCCATCATCACTACATATAGCACCACCATCACTACTACAACCATCATCACTACCACCACTACTACCACCATCATCATTACCACCACCATCATTACCACTGCTATCAACCAGTCTCTACCACCACCACTATCACCACCACTACATATAACACCATCCATCATCACTACATATAACACCATCCATCATCACTACATATAACACCACCCATCATCACTACATATAACATCATCCAACATCACTACATATAACACCACCTATCATCACTACATGTAACACCATCCATCATCACTACAGATCGGTAAAGTAATTTCCGAGATTCTCGTGCGGACACAAACACACACAAACGTACACACACATACACAGACACACTTCTTTGTTTTATATATATACAGTATATATATATATAGATTTTCGTCCCCCAGGCCCTGATGTTGGTCAGTGACCTGTGCCCGGATAGGCTAATCCCCGTAAAATAGAAAAAAAAGCGCAAAGGTGCAAAAACTTGGCACTGGCTGGTAGAGTATTATATCGATAAGATATACTGAACCTTGTTGAGAAATGAAGGAATCCACCTTCCCTGGTGCTATTGTTCATAGAATTTTGGTTTAAATATCTATAAAATTGTATTGAAAGCAGAACTGTGGCCTCATTCACGAATGTTGTTTCAGGCAGGATGGTCCTTCGCCCAAGACATGCTGTGCGAAGCCAAGGCTTCCTCTACCGCCAGGACAAGGTGAACACAACTTCTGTTGTTCTTATTATGACATGATAGATAAGTATCCTTATTAATTTTTGGTGTTAACTAAAACATATTTGTATCAAGGGTGTTCCGGTAGGTTGAAGAGTACAATTGTTGGTAAAGGTTAAGCAAAAGGTTGTCACCTCTTTGTTATTATTTCTTTTTTTTTTGTGAGGGGCAGAAACTTTTCAGACACATTTTGTTTATTTCATAGATGCTTAGCTAATAGGAGAGAAATAAGAATATGTAGGAATGAGAAATGTATTCAGTTTTTCCTTAGAACTAGTCGTCAAAACTCCCTCATGAAGGGTGAATGTCTAAAACACTAATGAGTACAGACAACATGAAACAATTAAACCAAAATTAATGATCTTCCTTGCCTTGTGATTTGGTTATGTTTGGTTGGTTTCTGTCGCCAATCATTGTATCCCCAAACTTTTGCCGCATCTTAAAAAACAGTTCTTCACATTTCTTCAAGTACTTCTGTTGGTTCATAGTCATTATTTTAATCCACGCCCACCTAATAATTTTTTTACTTTAAGACAAGCACATCCCTGAGATCCTTCCAATATAAAATGCTGTATTAGTGACAACTTTCAACTTAACCTTTATGAAAAAGATAGAGTAAAGTGGGATGGAAGGTTAACTGGATCGTTTTTTCCAGTTTGGTGACACTTCACAGCCCCTTGAGGGACTATGACACACTATTCCACATCACATTTCAGGTATGTCCAATTCAGTTTTATATATCAGTTATAATTGTTTTTGTACTTGTTCGACAGTCTTGTATCTCTGCTGACTAAGTTGCCTGTACTTCCCGCGTTGAAGATCGGTATCCCTGGGGAAATTTTCGTGGTCTAGTGATTTTCTAGAGTGTGACTTGTGTATATCAGTAACTCAATTAAATTCTTGTACTTTTAATTCCTTTATATCATTATTGTAAACACCTTAGTTAAGGACGTTGAGGTGACGGGCAAGTCGAAGGGAAATGATTGAAACCCGCCTTTTGACGCATTCAATATTTATTGAAGTGGTCAAACCCAGCAAAGGAGAAGGGGTTCGTCAATATTACATGGAGATCCTTCAGATACTTAATTAGTTAGTCTCGCACAATTTTATCTGAATTTCTATTTATTAAACATAGTGACATAACACAAATTTCAAAACTCTATTAATCTTAGTTACACTTTATTCTGCAATGTCTTATTGCTCTAGATAAACCAGAAACGTGCAGGCGTAATTAGTTCAACAATATTTCAGTACTGAGGCTATGACATCACTGAGGCTGTACCTACAAGCGCGGGTCAATGCAGATCAGTTTGGTGTTCCAAGAGACAGCAGTACTGCGTAAATTGTCAAAGCACAAATTCTCGGACAGGATTGTGAGTTGGTGTTCACCAGTGCGCGCAGAGGGCTGGTCTTCACAGAATTACTGGAGAGGACGCTCTGACTCATGGCGGGGCGAGCAGCACCGCCACCCGCCGAAGACAGTCCACTCAGCAGAATCAGGTCACAGGTCGAAAGATTTAATAGTAACACATACCAGCACTGTAGCTGAAGCCAGCGGCGATAACATTCCCAGTGTTGGGCAATCGCCCAAGATTTATGGTGTGGCGTGTTCATTAAGGCATACACGGGTCACTGGCCTTCGGAACTCCCCAGATACGGTTTGCACGCGCACCTGGCGCACTAGACCATTGGCTCCCGGGACTGCTGCCGTGACCTTGCCCAATGGCAATTTGTTGCGAGGGAGAAGTTCTCCGGTGACAAGGACAAGGTCGCTTCTTTGGAGATTACGGGTTGGTTTTATATAGCTCTGTCTTTTGGTGTTCACCAGTGCGAGGAGAGGGCTGGTCTTCCACTTCTGTTGCCGTAAGGTCGTGGTCGTTCAGCTCTGGGTCTCGGTCACCTTCACCCATGTTCACTTTTCCCTTTCGTCGCTCTGGATCCATTTCAACTACCACTTGTCCTTTTACTGATATTCATTTGCTGCTCCAGTTAGGTTTCAAAGTTTGTTCGATGAACCACTGCTCACTGCCTGTATTTGCATTTGGTGGTGCAGCTCGCTGCTTGTATTTGTTGACGATAGTAAGTCATTGTTGATTGCTTGTGGTGTTACATGTGGCACTTTCCTGCCGTTTGCTTATGGTGTTACAAGCGGCAAGTCATTGCTGATTATTTACGGTGTTACAAGTGGGTCACCGCAGGTTGCTTACGGTGTTACAAGTGGATCTCTGCAGGTTGCTTATGGTGCTACAAGCGGATCACTGCAGGTTGCTTACAGTGTTACAAGCCGATCACTGCCGGTTGCTTACAATGTCACAGGTGGCAGGTCACTGCCGGTTGCTTACAGTGATACAAGTGGCATTTCACTGCCGTTTGCTTGCGGTGTTACAAGTGGCACTTCACTGCCGGTTGCTTACGGTTTTACAAGTGGCACTTGTCTACCGGTTGCTTACGGTGTTACAAGTAGCAGATCACTGCCGGTTGCTTTCGGTGTTACAAGTGGCACTTCACTACCGGTTGCTTACGGTGTTACAAGTGGCAGGTCACTGCCGGTTGCTTATGGTGTTACAAGTGGTAGGTCACTGCGGGTTGTACAGTGTTACAAGCCGATCACTGCCGGTTGCTTACAATGTCACAGGTGGCAGGTCACTGCCGGTTGCTTACAGTGATACAAGTGGCATTTCACTGCCGTTTGCTTGCGGTGTTACAAGTGGCACTTCACTGCCGGTTGCTTACGGTTTTACAAGTGGCACTTGTCTACCGGTTGCTTACGGTGTTACAAGTAGCAGATCACTGCCGGTTGCTTTCGGTGTTACAAGTGGCACTTCACTACCGGTTGCTTACGGTGTTACAAGTGGCAGGTCACTGCCGGTTGCTTACGGTGTTACAAGTGGATCATTTCAGGTTGCTTACGGTGTTACAAGTGGATCACTGCAGATTGCTTAAGCATTAAGGTGTTACAAGTGGATCACTGTAGGTTGTTTTCTGTGTTGCAAGTGGATCAATGCAGGTTGTTTACGGTGTCACAAAGTGGGGTGATATTAAGTAAATTTAATCACACTTACCATGTTGGTTATTTTTTACCTCAGACCCGGTCAGCCGCCCGTTATGATCACGGGTGCACACACACACACACACACACACACACACATTTATAATCACTGAGAGGGTGGGCTTGCCTGTCCGGAATGAACGATAACAGCTCGTCAGCTCGGACCGAAACTTTACGACACTGGCTGGGTGTAATGAATATTCGTTCAATGGATGCGCTGGCTCACTTGTTGCAAACAAACTCTCACAGCCCCCGTACGCTCGAACCGAAACTTTATGACAACCCCTCAGATATTTGAACACTTCACTCCAACACACCGCATCGCAGTCTCCCACGCCGACGTCCCACCACCCATGCTGGCTGACGGCCTACGTTGTCCCACGCTGAACTGCCGTCATTGGCGGCGTGTCCTGTGGCCTTTTGGTCCTCCTGGCTGTTGAGACTTCCCTTCGACGCCCCCCGTACTTGTTTTGACTGTAAACGCCCTAGTTAAGAACGTTGAGGTGACGGACAAATCGAAGGGAAATGATTGAAGCCCGCCTTTTGACGCATTCAGTATTCATTGATGTGATCAAAACATGCAGAGGAGAAGGCCTTCATCAATATTACATGATGATCCATCTGATACATAATTAGTCTCACACAATTTTATCTTAATTACAATTTATTAAACATAGTGACATACCATAAAGTTCATAACTCTATTAATATTAGTTATGCTTCATTCTGCATTGTCTTATTGCTGCAGATAAAGCAGAAACGAGTAGGCGTAATTAATCAACAATATTTCAGTACTGAGGTAGTATATCATCACTTAGGTTGTACTTACAAGTGCTGGTCAATGCAGATCAGTTTGGTGTTCCAAGTGACAACAGTACTGCGTAAATTGTCCCAACACAAATTCTCGGACAGGATTGTGAGTCGGTGTTCACCAGTGCTAGCAGAGGGCTGGTCTTCATAGAATCAATGGAGAGGGCGATCTCCCTCATTGCAGGGCGGGCAACACCGCCACCCGCCGAAGACAGTCCACTCAGCAGAAGCAGGACTTGTCTGTATAAACTCCTACATCTGGCGAGGTCACAAGTCGAGAAATTTAATGGCAACACTGCAGCTGAAACCAGCGGCAATAATAATTATTTTACAATATTTTTAGTCATTTTCCATTCTAGCATCATATATCCTATTAGAAATAACACCTTTTACAGTGTTTCTTGTGTTTACCAAAGATAGGGTAGAAATTGAATAACAATGTGCAAATAATTGTTATTGAACTTTTTGCAATGCAGGATTTAATCTGAATCCAATCAGTTTATGTTGTTTTTCTCTCAGGTACCGGTAGTTATTTGAAGGTTTGAAGGAAACGCAATATTCCTACTTGAATTAGTGTTTTGATTTAAAAAAAATATATAAATAGAAATCGTAAAATATGGTGATCCCATGCAGGCACGAATTGTCCCTCAGCTTTGTTTTGTTCATCCAAAAAAGAAAGCTACATTGAGTTTTTGCTTGAATTTGGAAGCACATGGCTGTATCCTCTTGAATCTTGCTGGTGGTAAAGTATAATCCCCACTCAAGGGATATTTGCATTACAGAAGGTTTCTGAGTAGACAGAGTTTCTTAATGTATTTGGACAGGTCACTGTTTCACACCTCGAGGTGCCCCTAGTTCACCAAGCTGTGATACAGTACCTAATTTTACACTTGGGCACAGTGAAGATGATCGACTGCAGTGCTGGCTAAACTGCCCCTTTGTGTACCTCAAACAGGCTTAGTTTTAAACTCTGCCGTACACCTACTTGCTATAACGATCCTTCGGGTCTACGGGATTCATTTTCATAGACTGTGGCATCGAGATGATGCAATTTTTTCAGTCAGTTTCTACACATTTTCTATGACGATTAATAGAAGAAAAAATAACTAAGCTTATTTCTGCAAAAATGTACAGGGTTATTAGAAAGATTACTTATGTTTCTGTGACCTATGTTTTTTGTTAAATATGATTACTGTAAGTTTAATGTTAGCGTGTGGCGCGCTATCATTAAATTTAATGGCTATTTACGTGACTAAGAAGTAAATTGTATAAATGTGGTTTTAAAATAGTCATTGATAGCTATCAATGACTATTTTAAAACCACATAATTTAATGCTTCGTAACAACCATTCTAGGCGACGGCGTCAGGGAGCCAAGGTGAAATTACTTGCTATTATCAGCTGCAAATTTCGTGGAAGTGTGGACTAAGGTCTCGTATGATGATGTTCTGAGACACAGTATACGCCGTCCAAGTTGGCAGATTGTTGATGTATTAACTTAGAAGAATAATAAATATAGACTGAAGAATAATCACGAAGTAAAGCAGAATTGTATATTTGATATAATAGTTATAAAAACAATAGCAGGTTAGATTGAATTGTTGCAAATTAGATTATATCCGGATAATCAACCTAGATATTTACTCAGCTGTTCATCTTTCTGGTCTTCTGCACGTGTGGGGGGAGGGCAGTATTATTTTTAGTCTTTGGTATTCCATTCGTCTTTTTCTATAAAATTTCGTTAATGTTTCTTCATCACAATTTTTCTTGTCGGCTGTCACATTGGAGGGAGTGAAGGGCGGGGAGTGCCTTCTGCTATCTATCCTCTCCTATCCTCGTCTGTTCTGGTAGAATAATTACTGATAGCTCTCTCTCTCTCTCTCTCTCTCTCTCTCTCTCTCTCTCGTTCGTTCGACTTATTAAGCTTGATATTAAAGTCAATAAAACACTGAATGAACTATACATTCTCAGTCAAGGTGGTAGCTCAAAACTCAAGAGGTTTTAAAATGTGGAGCTTATCTAGAATATTTATACAAGTGTCACCTACCACAGACTCTTATGACAAGCACGTCACCAGATTTCCTAGCTTTTGGTGGTGGAAATGGCATAGAACCCGAGCCGTTTATGATATAGGAAGTAGAACAGCAATCATGATGACGGTATTGCCTACTCTAGTTTTTTTTTTTTTTTTTTTAGTTTATTGGGCATCCCCCTACATACTGGGGAAGGTGAAGTGCAGAAGCGCTTACAACGCCCATCTAGGAAGCATGCTAAGTTCATGCTTGCCTTTATGTTTCATGAGTTAAAGGCATAGAAGCCTGAAGGGTTATAGGTTTTTTGTCAAGGGCGTAGAAGCCTGAAGGGTCATAGGTTTTTTGTCAAGGGCGTAGAAGCCTGAAGAGTCATAGGTTTTTGTCAGAAAGTTATTGGAAGCTCCAACAGCTTTCCCTGAATACGAATTCGCAACTTTTTGATTTACAACACGTACCTACTTACTGCTAGTTGAACAGGGATCAAGGGGGCTAGGAAGTGTGTCCAAACAACTTTCCACCGGCCCGGGAATCGAACCGGTGACATCTCCCTTGCGAGGCAAGAGCGGTACCGCTCTACCACCGGCGCCTCCTACTCAAGGATGTGTGGCTAGGGTCCTGGTATCATTTGCTTGAGAGTGTGCACACATTGTGGTGCAATGTGTCTATTGAGGCAGCATTATGTTAGTGTTAAGGTGCGAGCACTGCTTGCTCCCTCTCGCTTTCAGCTATTGCTGCTGGCTTGCCCTCGTGGTGAACAGGGAAGTAACTTGCACAAGTCTTCGCCTGCCATTACACAGCCTCTTCACCATCAAGATTCCTGCTGTGCCTCCTCGTGGCAACACACGGTAACTGGATCCCTTGTGAGCCCCGGCTAGACCAGCAGGGGATCTCGGAGCAACAGTGGGCCACAGTGAGACGGCACATAGGCCCACAGGTGTGTGGTCACGTACTGGCACATTGCTGACCACTGCCCAGTTGCCTTGCAGATTAACCTGGTAGGATGCAGGAGTAAACAACAAACGAAAAATTTCCGGAGGAGACCCGCATCAGGTAGACAAGCTTACAGAGCTTCAACAAGACCCCAACGGCGGTATAGGTGGAAGAGGTGACCAACATGCGAACCCAACGACTACACCAGCAGATGGAGGCAATGCATGATAGACAGGCTACGAAGGTGAAACCAAGCACACTGGGTTATCGGTAGTCTATTACAACTCTCCCTCTGCCCAGTCATTACAACAGAATGGATCAGGAAAAGGGAGAGCCAAGATGTGTGGCTGCAGCCTGCGCTCCTGCCTCACCACATAAATCATCGTATGAGCAGCCATCATCCAGCTCATTATACTTATCACCATCAAAACCCCTATACACCCAAAAGTCCTATGGAGACGGACGATTTGCTACAGGAAGAGGCAGAGATGACTGCCGGAAGTCTCTAGTCACAACTGTGCACATGGGCGGCATAGATAAGATGGTCGTTTATGCACTGGGCAGCAGTGCAATCCGGTCCTGTCAATGTGACAAAGCAGCCCTCCCTGGACCAACTCTGCTAACCCCACATGGGGACGGAGCTAGAAAATATGCCCTAAAATTAGCCTGCCCAAAGAACCAACCTGACTGGGCAACCACACCCAGTAAGTTTATATTTATGCAGTCGAAAACACAATCATAACCACAGATCAAAACAAAAACAAACTATTCAACTTCTTTTGGTCGCTGCATAGAATGAGCGTTCTCAAAGAAGAACCACCCTTGTGACAAAGGAGTTGGCTAGATATAAAAACGACATAGGAGCCATTAGCGAGTCCCAGCCTCCCAGAAGAAGGTCGACTCACTGAACGGAGGTCTGGCTATACCTTCTTTTGGAAGGGTAAGCCTGCTGCGGAGAGAAACCACATTTATGGAGTTGGCTTTGCAATCTGCCAATATATCTTACATAGACTAACTGAAATGCCATTTGGGATCAACGAGCGCCTCATGACGCTCCGAGTCCCACTGAATCACTCACATCATGCCTTCTTCATCAGTGCATACGCCCTAACACTGGATGCAAAGGAGGACAGAGCACTAACCTCCATCCCAGAAAAGATAAGGTTGTGCTCCTAGGTGACTTCAATGCCAGAGTTGGCAATGATGCTGACATTTGGCAGGGAATAATAGGGAAAATGGACTAGGCAAGTGTAACCCTAACGGCCTACTCCTCCTCATCAAGTGTGCTGAGCACAACATTACTATCACCAATACCTTGTTTAGGCAAGCTGCCAAGTTCTAGGGTTCGTGGAAACACCCACGATCTAAACACTGGCATCTCAATAACTACATTATTGTAAGAGAAAGAGATCGCCGAGATGTCCTCATCATCCGAGCCATGCGTGGCTCTTACAACTGTGACTCTGATCATTAGCTCGTCAGAGACAAGCTCTCACTTGGTCACCCCAAAACGGCGAAGGCAACAAAGCCTCCAGAAGTGGTTTTAACACTTAAGTGTTTTGACGATCCAGTGGTAGCACATGCCTTCAGAGTGCAGCTCGAGGACCGGCTGATAAACAAACCAACAACAAACAACACAAATGAGAGTGCTGAATGGGATATCCTCAACACTGCCATAGCAAAAACCTCGGCCAGATCGAAAGAATATACCAGGACTGGTTTGAGGAAAATTACCCAGAAATCCATGTACTCATGAATAACAAACGTGCTGCTTTAATTGACTGGCAGAACAACCCTCCGTCTCGAACCAAAGCAGATACCTTCTACAAGAAGAAAGTGGCAACCTAGCATGAACTTCACAATCTAAAAAACGATTCGTTTAAAAATAAAGCACGTGAAATACAAAAACTTGGAGATCATCACAAGATGTGTGAATTTTTAAATTCCACTAAAACATTTTATGGACGAATCACTCATGGTGCACCCCCTTCCGCTCATCCGACGGTAACTCCCTAATTAAATACGAAGAAGGCATCCTTCAATGCTAATAAAAGCACTACCATTCGCTGCTCAATCGAAACACCGATGTGGATGTCCTGACTACCCAGTAGGTCCCTCAGCATCCAGTGCTGTCCCACCTCAGCTCTCGTCCATCCCTGGGTAAAGTAGCTACTGTCATCAAACAGATGAAAAATAACAAAGCCTCAGGGCCTGATGGAATCCCAGCCGAGGTGTATAAAGCAGGAGGACCTCTGCTTACCAGTCGTCTCCATTTTCTCCTGGAGAATATATGAGAAAAGGAGGAAATCCTCCAAGCTCTTAAAGACGCCTTCATTGTCAATATTTATAAGAACAAGGGAGACCAGTCAGATTGTGGCAACTACCGCGGGATCTTGCTGTTGTCCATAGCTGGCAAGATTATCGCCCGAGTCCTCCTAAACAGACTTCTTCCTGAGGAGGAAAACTTCTTCCCAGAATCTCAATTTGGATTGAGACCATCATGTGGCACCACTGACATGATCATTGTTTCCCGCCATATACAGGAAAAACGCAGAGAACAACGTCGTGACCTGTACATGGATCTGATCGACCTAACCAAGGACTTCGACTTGGTCAAGAGGGAAGCCCTCTTGCGGACACTTAGCCGTTTTGGCTGCCCACCCAAATTCCTTGCCATTGTGAGGCAACTCCACGATGGTATGAACGGCAGTGTCCTGCACAATGGCACTCAGTTTCAGTTCTTTTCCATTTTCTTGCTGCCTTCCTTACCTGTGCCAGTGCCAATTTAGTCGGCGGGTGGACATCCTGTACTGAATGAAGGGTCTTTTCAACATAAAATGACTCCAGACATAAACAAAGTTGTCTGCAGCTTTCATTATTGAACTTCCGTATGCAGACGCCCTTACCCTTTTTGCTCACACTGAAAGCGACCTATAGGAGATCCTGACCACCTTTGCAGATCTTTATGCATATTTCGACCTTGAGGTGAATCTACGTAAGACTCAGATTCTCTCTCAGCCTTTTCCTGGTATAGCAAGACCTTCACCTTCGATCCATCTTACCGGTACTACCTTCTCTAATGTTACTCACTTTCAGTATGTCGGGTCCCACCTGTCCACCACCGCGGACATCAATAAAGAGTTTCAACATCGACTCAGATGTTCATCTCTAGCCTTTGGTGGACTCCACACCTATATCTTCATCTGCATGGAACTGAAATTATCTACAAAGTTGCACATATATCGAGCAGTGGTCCTTCCCACCCTGCTATATGGCAGTGAGACATGGGTCACATACAGGACGCACCTTAAGGCGCTTGAAAACTTTCTCCACCGAAGTCTTCGTTCCATCTTCCGAGTGTATTTCTTAAGTCAACAATGTTTATTTGCTCGAAACACTGCTAACAAAGTACTTAGATTAATACAAAGGAGTGTTATTTATAAGAATAGCGAGGTTATCCTAAAATTATATCTTGCGCTTGTGAGACCTCACTTGGATTACGCAGTTCAGTTCTGGTCACCATACGACAGAATGGATATAGAAACCTGAGAAAGAATTCAGAGGAGAATGACAAGACAACTCCCAGGCATTAGGAACCTTCAGTACAGAGACAGGTTAAAGCATCTTAATTTGCACTGTCTCGAGAGATGTAGAGTGAGAGGCAATATAATCGAGGTGTATAAATGGAAGTCAGGGTGATATAACAAAGGTACTCAAACTATACTACTAGGAGCTAACTCGTAGCGATGGTTTCAAATTTGAAAATTTTTGATTTAGGCGTGAGATAGGTGAATATTGGCTTGTAAATAGAGTAGTGGATGAGTGGAACAAGTTACCAAACATCATCATTAACTCGAATATGCTGCATAGCTTCAAACATAAGTTGGGTGTATATACGAGGGATAGGGGTTGGGTGCAAACGGAGCTGCCTAGTATGGGTCAATAGGCCCATTCAGTTTCGTCCAATCTTGTGTTCTTATGTTGTCTTTATGTTGAAAGACAAGAGAACAGTTGCCAGTATTCACGCTGACACCAACCGTAGGAGCATCGAGGTTACCATTATCCATGAACAACTACATTGAGTTGGCCGTGTTACCCACTTGGACGACAGTAGACTGCCAAAGGTATAAGGATAGTTTTGAGACAAACCTGAAAAAGTGACAAATCCACCCCCTCACCTAGGAGACGATTACTTCAAACCGTAATACTTGGAGGAGCACCACACGACAAGGTGTCAATACTTTCAAATTAGCCCAACTGCAATCCTAGGCAGACAAGCGCCAACGTTATAAAGACGCTGCCGCCGCCCCTCCGGTACTCGTTGTAGCCCTCCACACGTGCATCATCTGTGAAAGAATCTGCCGGTCACATATCGCCCTCTCTTAGTTACCTCAGAACTCACCAACGAGGGAGACATCCCTAATAAGTCATTTCATTTTATCTTAGCTTGTCATACTCGATTTCGAGTGACAGCAAAGTAGTATTAGTAGCTGGTGTCCTATTAAAATTCACTTGAGGATATGTAGCTGGGGTCCTGGGATCATTCCCTGAGGGAGTCTAGCTGGGGTCCTGGTAACATTCCCTTGAAGGAGTCTAGCTGGGGTCCTGGTATCATTCCCTGAGGGAGTCTAGCTGGATTCCTGGTAACATTCCCTTGAGGGAGTCTAGCTCGAGTCCTGATATCATTCACTTCGAAGGTGTGTGGCCGGAATCCTGGTATCATCAACTTTGAAGGCGTGAGCTGGGGGTCTTGGTATCATTCGCTAGAGATGGTACTGTATGGGTGGGGTTCTGGTATCATTCACTTTGAAAGTATTTTGCCGGGGTCCTGGTACTATCCATTCGAGGATGTTCCTGGGGTTCTTGTATCATCCATTCGAGTGTGGGTGGCTGTAATCCTGCTTTCATCCACTTGAGGATGTGTGGCTGGGGTCCTGGTACCATCCACTTTAAAGGTGTGGTTAGAATCCTGGTATCATCCACTTTGAAGGTGTTTTGTTGTGGTCCTGGAATCATCCACTCGATGGTGTGTGGCTGAGGTCCTGTTACCATCCATTTGATGGTGTGTAACTGGATGCATGGTATCATTCACTTGAGAATGTATGGCTGAGGTCCTGGTATCATCCACTTTGAAGGTGTGTGTTTTGGGGTCCTAGGATCATTCACTTGAGTGTGTGTAGCTGGGATCTTGGTATCATTCGTTTGAAGATGTGTAGCTGGGGTCCTGGTATTATTCGCTTGAGGGTGCGTGGCTGGGGTCAGTCTCTGCCAAGATATTCTGGTGATCGAGAAGAATGTCGTTTTTTTCACGAATATGCAGCATTTTATTTATATTTTGCCTAGGAATTATGGTGTCTTGGGTTCTGTTGGCTGATAAATATCCAGTGTAGGGAGTTATGTCCGCCGTGATGTGTCGGTAGTGAGCGCCATGCAGGTGTTGCTACTGACAACTTTTGTCTCCCGGCTGAGAACGTAATTCATATATGATTACTGTAGATATAATTCTTTGTTGTTCCAGCATTTTACTTGTAACTTTTAGGCGTTTGTTAACTAAGGAACTAAAGATAGTTTTATTGATTAGTCAAACACCAAATACAGATGAGAATATATTCAAATACGCTGTGATCCATTGTTACAAAACATTTTACATGTTGACAAACACGACCTCCAGCACAATCAGTACGACTACCACTACTATAACCAATCAACTTATTTATACAGGGAGTAATAGTCACTTCTACTCTTATTCTGAGTACTTGCAGCAGCAGATCTCACACTTTTTGCAATCATCATTCAGCTTCAAAAACTCTCGCTGGAACACCTTTTCCGTGGTATCTGAACTATAGCTTGACTATATAAATGTCAGCAGAGGATCTGGAGTAATCTGGCTTATGGGCAGTCTTGTATACTTAGTATATAATCACGTGACGGTCAGGAGATTGTGAGGTTCAAGGTTCAGTTTGACCATAGACTTAAACGATTAACGTTTTCACTCCCTTTACCAGAGAGAAAATATAGATAGATAAAACAAATATCTGGTGGAAATTATATAAAAAGACACACACACACCTCCTGTTCTTCTTATTAATTTACTTTACTGCTCTCGACATAAACTTCAGCATGAGTGACAATGATATTCTTCACTCTTGTTTCTAAAGCACTTATTGCATTATACTTGTTCCTGAGAGTGTGTTATTAGTTTGTACCCCAGCAAACGAACACTATAAATTATCAATATCATCAACATTTGAAGTTGTATCTCTCCTTGAAACAATATTAGAGATTTAATTCTTTTATCTACACATTACATTTACGTGATATCCCAGAATAGTGGAAACATTGTTAAAATATGGTGCATGTGTACTGAAAGTCTGTGGTGTACTAAGGGTATGATAGGTGTTTAAGGTCTGTGGGTTAATGAAGGTCTGTGGTGTGTTGAAGTCGGAGGTGCACTGAAGGTCTGTGGTGTGTTGAAGGTCTGTGGTGCACTAAAGGTCTGTGGTGTGTTAAAGGTGTGTGGTGTGTTGAAGGTTTGTGGTGTACTGAAGGTCGGTGGTGTGTTGAAGTTCTGTGGTTTACTGAACGTCTGTGGTGGACTGAAGGTCTGTAGTGTGTTGAAGGTCTGTGGTATGCTGAAAGTCTGTGGTGTGTCGAAGGTCTGTCGATGTTGAAGATCTGTCTTGTGTTGAAGGTCTGTGGTGTGTTGAAGGTCTGTGGTGTGTTAAAGGTCTGTGGTGTGTTAAAGGTCTGTGGTGTGTTAAAGGTCTATGGTGTGTTGAAGGTCTATGGGGCACTGAAGGACTGTGGTGTGTTGAAGGTATGTGATGTGTTGAAGGTCTGTAGTGTGTTTATGGTGTGTGGTGTACTGAAGGTCTGAGTGTACTGAAGGTGTGAGTGTACTGAAGGTCTGTGGTGTACTGAAGGTCTGTGGTGTACTGAAGGTCTATGGTATGTTGAAGGTCTGTGGTGTATTGGAGGTGAGTGGTGTACTGAAAGTGTGTGGTGTACTGAAAGTCTATGGTGTAATGAAGTTCTGTGTTGTATGAAGGTCTGTTGTGTACTCAAGGTCTGTTGTGTACTAAATATCTGTGGTGTGTTGAAGTTCTGTGGTAGGTTGAAGGTCTGTGGTGCTTTAAAGGTCTTTGGTTTTCTGAAGGTCTGTGGTGTCCTGAAGGTCTGTAGTGTGTTGGAGGTTGTAGTGTACTGAATGTCTGTAGTGGTGAAGATCTGTGGTGTATTGAAGATGTGTGGTGTGTTGAAGGTCTATGTTATGTTGAAGGTCTACAGTGTGTTAAAAGTCTGCTGGTATGTTGAAGGTCTGCGGTGTGCGATATGTCTGTAGTGTGGTGAAGGTCTGTGGTTTACTTAAGGGCTGTGGTGTGTTGAAGGTCTATGGTGTAATGAAGGTCTGTGGTATAATGCAGGTCTGTGTGTTGAAAGAAAGTGGTCTGCAGAAGGTCTGTGGTGTGTCTATGGTCTCTGGTGCGTTAAAGGTTTCAGGTGTGTTGAAGGTTTGTGGTGTAAGTTGGAATGACTGGTGGTGTGTGTTGAAGATCTGTTGTAAAATGAAGGTCTGTAGGTACTGAAGGTCTGTCTTGTAATGAATGCCTGTAGTGTACTGAAGATCTGCTGTGTTTTGAAGGTCTGTGGTGTGTTGAAGATCTGTTATGTACTGAAGGTCTGTGGTGGACTGAAGGTCTGTGGTATACTGAGTGTCTGTGGTATACTGAGCGTCTGTGGGATAGTGAAGGTCTGTGGTCTACTTAAGGTCTGAAGTGTACTCAAGGTCTGTGGTATCGTGAAGGTCTGTGATGTATTGAAGGTCTGTGGTGTGTTGGAGGTCTGTGGTGAGTTGAAGAAAAGTTGTATCATGAAAGTCTGTGGTATGTCGAATGATGAAGGTCTGTGATGTAGTGAAGGAAAGTGGTATGATGAAGGTCTGTGGTGTGTTGAAGGTTTGTGGTGTGTCGAAGGTCTGTGGTGTGTTGAAGGTTTGTGGTGTGTCGAAGGTCTGTGGTGTGTTGAAGGTCTGTGGTGTGTCGAAGGTCTGTGGTGTGTTGAAGGTCTGTGGTGTGTCGAAGGTCTGTGTTGCGTTGAAAGTCTATGGTATGTTGAAGGTCTGCTGTGTGTTGAAGGTCTGTTGCGTACTGACGGTCTGTGGTGTGTTGAAGGTCTGTGGTGTACAGAAGGTCTGGTGTACTAAAAGTCTGTGGTGTACTGAAGGTCTGTGGTGTACTGAAGGTCTGTGGTGTACTGAAGGTCTGTGGTGTGCTAAAGGTCAATAGTGTACTGAAGGTCTGTGGTGTACTGAAGTTTGTGGTGTTCTGAAGGTCTGTGGTGTGTTGATCTGTGGTGGACTGAAGGTCTGTGGTGTTCTAAAGGTCTATGGTGTACTGAAGGTCTGTGGTGTACTAAAGGTTTATGATGTACTGAAGGTCCTTGGTGTGTCGAAGGTCTGTGGTATGTTGAAGGTCTGTAGTGCGCTGAAGTTCGGTGGTGTGTTGAAGGTCTTTGGTGCAATGAAGGTCTGTTATGTGCTGACAGTCTGTGGTCAGGTAAAGGTCTGAAGTGTAATGAAGTGTATGTGGTGTACTGAAGTTCTATGGTGTACTGAAGGTATGTCGTGTGCTTAAGGTCTATGGTGTGTTGAAGGTCTGTGATGTGTTGAATATCTGTGATGTGTTGAAGGTCTGTGGTGTGTTGAGGGTAGGTGGTGCGTTGAAGGTCAGTGGTGTGTTGAAGGTCGTTGGTGTATTGAAGGTCTCTAGTGTACTGAAAGTCTGAAGTGTGTTAAAGGTCTGCGGTGTACAGAAGGTCTGTGGTGTACTGAAGGTCTGTTGTGTGTTGAAGGTCTTTGGTATATTGAATGACTATGCTCTGTTGAAGTCTGTGGTGTGTTGAATTTATGTGATGTACTCAAGGCCCGTGATGTGTTAAAGGTCTATGATGTGTTGAAGGTCGGTGGTGTAATGAAGGTCTGTGGTGTAATGAAGGTCTGTGGTGGGTTGATGGTCTGTGGTGTGTATAATGTCTGTGGTGTGTTAAAGGTGTGTAGTGAGTTGAAAGTGTGTGGTGTGTTGTTCTATGGTAGTAGGTAGTTGGCAGCTATCAAACAGGGAGGTACTACCGCCTGGGAAGATATTGGAAGCATAATGTGTTGTCTAATGGTAGACCCTGCTGCCATATGGCATCATGAATATTGTGACCAAGTCCCAGGTTGCTAATCTGTCTTTCTGCCTCATTTACACACAATTGCAGGATCTCAATTGTTTCTCTTACTATTGACAACACAACTTACTATACATATAGCGTTTCTTACTATTGATTATTGTTTTTCGTTTCTTTATTATCATTATTACCGTATTGTTGTTATTATTATTATTTTGTTTTACTTTTTATTATAAATTTTATTTACTATGAATTACTATTATTATTAAATTTTCGCCCCCCAGGCCCCGATGTGGGTCAGTGACCTGTGCCCGGGTGGGCTAATCCCCATAAAAAAAAAAAAAAACTTAGGGGCTGTGGTGTAGTTAAAGTCAGTGATGTATTGAATGTCTGTCATGTCTTCAAATCTGTTATATGTTAAAGGTCTTTGGTGTGTTTAAGGTCTGCGGTGTACTGAATGTTTGTGGTGTGTTGAAGGTCTGGGATGTGTTGAAGGTCTGTGGTGTGTTGAGGGTAGGTGGTGTGTTGAAGGTCGGTGGTCTGTTGAAGGTCTGTCATATGTTAAAGCAGTGTTTTTCAAACTTTTTTTACTGCGACCCACAGCCAGAACAACAATTTGAATTGTGATCCATTAAACCTAAGTGTAATGATATGAAATGAGTAAATCAAAGACAAACACTGTTCACAATTTTCCTTTATTTAGCATCGACAAAATTCATGTAAATTTCTCATGATCCATTTATATTTGAATTTTATGTATCCAATTATATGAAAATAAATATATTCTGAATTATTTTCGCGACCAATTTTTATTTTGCGACCCAATTTATTTATTTCGCGACCTACTGAAGGGTCGGGACCCATAGTTTGAAAATCCCTGTGTTAAAGGACTGTGTGTTGAAAGTCTTTGGTGTACAAAAGGTCTGTAGTGTGTTGAAGGTCTGTAGTGTGTTGAAGGTCTGTAGTGTGTTTAAGGTGTGCGGTGTACTGAAGGTCTGTGGTGTAAAGGTCTGGTGTGTTGAAGATCTGTAGTGTGTTGAAGGTCTGTAGTGTGTTGAAGGTCTGTAGTGTGTTTAAGGTGTGCGGTGTACTGAAGGTCTGTGGTGTAAAGGTCTGTGGCGTGTTGAAGGTCTGTGGTGTGTTGAAGGTCTGTAGTGTGTTGAAGGTGTGCGGTGTACTGAAGGTCTGTGGTGTAAAGGTCTGTGGTGTGTTGAAGATCTGTAGTGTGTTGAAGGTCTGTAGTGTGTTGAAGGTCTGTAGTGTGTTTAAGGTGTGCGGTGTACTGAAGGTCTGTGGTGTAAAGGTCTGTGGTGTGTTGGAAGGTCTGTGGTGTGTTGAAGGTCTGTAGTGTGTTTAAGGCAAAGTGGTGTACTGAAGGTCTGTGGTGTAAAGGTTCAGGTGTTGAAGGTCTTGTGTTGGAAGGTCTGTAGTGTGTTTAAGGTGTGCGGTGTACTGGAAGGTCTGTGGTGTAAAGGTCTGTGGGGTTGAAGGTCTGTAGTGTAAGTTAGCTGTCTGTGGTGTGTTAAAGGACTGTGTGTTGAAAGTCTTTGGTGTACAAAAGGTCTGTAGTGTGTTGAAGGTCTGTAGTGTGTTGAAGGTCTGTAGTGTGTTTAAGGTGTGCGGTGTACTGAAGGTCTGTGGTGTAAAGGTCTGTGGTGTGTTGAAGATCTGTAGTGTGTTGAAGGTCTGTAGTGTGTTGAAGGTCTGTAGTGTGTTTAAGGTGTGCGGTGTACTGAAGGTCTGTGGTGTAAAGGTCTGTGGCGTGTTGAAGGTCTGTGGTGTGTTGAAGGTCTGTGGTGTGTTGAAGGTCTGTGCTGTGTTTTGGGGTCCCAAGTTATGTCCTACAGTACACACTTTGGTATGTATTTCCATCTGTACAATAATTCATTAATTTAATAAATGAAAGCTGTAATACAAGTAAATTTTTTTAACACAAGGTTGACGAAATTTATTGACTTGTAATCTTGGACTGATTTAAATAATAATTCACTAAGTAAAGTTATATTACGTAATCATTTTCTCGGAGTTTGAAAAATTCACGCACAAATTGTGTGGAACTATGAATCCTATGATAACTGACTTTTGAGGATTTGAAGAGGTTTCAGAATAAGTGAATATTACTTCCCAGAAGTTATGTTTTAATTTTTTATTTGTTTCGTGATGTAGCCTTATGATAGGACGCTATAAATACATCTAACCAAGAGGAAATTGGAAAAGTGGTGAATATAATTATTGTTGCAAGACAATATAAGCAGAACCTCTTGTGTGCGTGCGAGCGTTGCTGGTGCTCTCTCATATATGGTGTTATTCCTTGTGGCTTACGCTTACCAGTTAAGAAAAAATAGAGCTCTTATTGTGGTTATAAGAAGTCAACGGAGGTCATTCTCACATTCACTTCCAAAGCTTATAACGTTACCTGACTTACGACGCCAGATTTATTATATCTAAATCACCATTGCATATAATACAACGAAGCTCACATAGTACACGTCCTCTAGGCTTGGGATAATTCAACTAACAGATTAGTATGCTCATAGCTCAGATTGGCCAGAAAGTGTGACTCATACCCTTCCTCTATATAATCAAGAGTATCTTAAAACATTCAGTGTCACGGTACTAAGTAGTGAAAAGTACAGTAGCAGAAGTGTGTTTCATGTAACAAAGCTGTTGATAACGAAACACTTAATTCGATGACGAACTATATTTTCCGTCTAGCTTAAAGCATTTAACTAAAGAAGTACTCTTTGACATTTTAAGTACAAGAGTATAATGATATGAGTGAATACAAAAGGGTACAAAATTGCTTTTCGTGGTCAAGTCAAACTTTACCAGAATGTTCGGTTTCTTAAAAAAATCACTGAAAGGTAAGATTCTCCACTGAAAAGGAGTTTATTATTGGCTGTCCCGTGTAATAATGAAGTGGAATATTAAGGTACAGTAAATCCAGACAAAACATTTTCTCTACACTGCAGCCATCCTGCGTGAAATGGCCAAGTGAGACGTCAAGCTTAAAATCTGAGAGATAGTTAATGTTTATTGATGATGTAAATATTTTATTAAATCAATAATCATCGCCGAGTAAAGAGACAAAATTATCTTTCATTGTACCTACGGTACATTAAACACAGACACACAGCAATATACAAAGAGAGCTAGCACATACACTTATGCTCTTGCACACGAAAACAAACACATAGATAAAATAAAAATAAAAGACACAGAAGCACTTACAAACAGACAAGCATACACATTATGTATGGGATATAATGCGAGACTCGCTCTCCTCTGTGTTACATGAACGAGTATTAAGTTTAACGTGGTATGAACATTACCCACTTCCTTTCCGCGCTAAAATGTAAGAATATCACAAATCCACAAGATCACCAGAATACTGTAATAGAATACACCACACTGTTGTACAACACCCTGTACACTGTTCTACCACACCCTGTACACTAATCTACCACACACTGTACATTATTTTACCACACCCTGTACATTATTTTACCACACCCTGTACATTATTCTACCACACCCTGTACACTGTTCTACCACACCCTGTACATTGTTCTACCACATCATGTACATTGTTCTACCACATCATGTACAATTGTTCTACCACACCCTATACATTGTTCTACCACACCCCGTACACCGTTCTACCACACCCTGTATAATTGTTCTACCACACCCTGTGTATTGGTCTACCACACCCTGTACAATTGTTCTACCACACCCTGTACATTGTTCTACCACACCCCGTACACCGTTCTACCACACCCTGTATAATTGTTCTACCACACCCTGTGTATTGGTCTACCACACCCTGTACAATTGTTCTACCACACACCTGTGTATTGTCTACGACACACCTGTAAAGTGCTCTACCACATCATGTACAATTGTTCTACCACACCCTGTACATTGTTCTACTCACACCCTGTACACCGTCTCTACCACACCCTGTATAATTGTTCTACCACACCCTGTGTATTGGTCTACCACACCCTGTACAATTGTTCTACCACACCCTGTGTATTCTTCTACGACACCTGTAAAGTGTTCTACCACATCATGTACAATTGTTCTACCACACCCTGTACATTGTTCACCACACCCCTGTACACCGTTCTACCACACCCTGTATAATTGTTCTACCACACCCTGTACAATTGTTCTCCACCACACCCCTGCACATGGTTCTACCACACCCCTGCACATGGTTCTACCACACCCTGCACATGGTTCTACCACACTCTGTACACTGTTCTACCACACCCTGTATACTGTTCTGCCACACCCTGTACATTGTTCTACCACACCCTATACACTGTTCAACCACATCATGTACACTGTTCTACAGCACCCTGTACATTAGTGTACCACACCCTGTTCATTGCTCTACCACACCCTGTACACTGTTCTGCCACACCCTGTACACTGTTCTACCACACCCTGTACACTGTTCTACCACACCCTGTACACTGTTCTACCACACCCTGTGCACTGTTCTACCACACCCTATGTACTGTTCTACTGCACCCTGTATAGTGTTGTACCACACTCTGTACACTGTTCTACAACACCCTGTGCACTCTTCTACTGCACCATGTATTGTGTTCTACCACACCCTGTACAGTGTTCTGCCACACCCTGTACACTGTTCTGCCACACCCTGTACATTGTTTTATAGTCGTGGTCAAAAGGAATCATCCATCCATCCTACTATCATAACCGCGAGCTCAAGGCCTTTCTACACGACGGGTCACAAGAGGGTGGGGGAGGTAGCGATAGGGGTAGAGCTAGGGGTGGTGGACCCAGGTAAGGTAGTAGGGCGCAAATCCGGGCCATATGCATAGTGAGAGTATATGTGGTCTAAGAAGAAGGTGTTAAAGTTGGTAAATGTAGTATGACGATAACGGCCTTAATGACCCCGGGAGTTGATAGGCCTAATTTTAATTCCAAACAACCAACCAACCAGGTTTCCGTGGAGGTGTCATGTGAACTCACCTTTCCCTTAGTTACCTATGCCTATACTTGGAATTCTGGGGAGGAATTCGACCGAGATTTTGGCAGGTAATGTGTCAATAGGGGTCGATAAGGCATCTTGACTTCCGTGAGGAAAAGCCCCTGATATGACACAAGAGAAGAGGGACGTGGCTTACTCACCACTGAGTTTTACACTGAGCTGGGCTGTTATACATGATCCCCTTTACCTCTCACCACTACCGTTCTTGAAAAAAAAATCATTTCAAAACAGAATGAAGTGGATAGAAAGTAACATGTCTACCTTGTAATATGTTTATTAGAGTTGTGGAAATCAATACAAGGCAGAGATTATTTTAAGCGTGTATTATTTTACACTTTGTACATCTTTTAATTTAAAGTGTGTATTATTAAAACAACAATATGTGTATTATTAAAATCAAAGTACATTAAGTTAACTGATACAGAAAAAATGTATATACAAACTTTTACTTCGCTAGGCTACACATAATAATCATAATTTTATAGGTCCTAAGTAACTATAGCTGAAATTGCTCTGTCTCAGTTAATTGGCCGAAGGTGATATTTGATAACACAACATGTATTGTAACTGATGGTGAAGGCCTGAATACAGGAGAGCATAACAGCTTATGGAGAACCTTACAATACTGGCTCTAATCCAAACATTCCTCTGATCAAAATATGGTTAGCTGCCCACAGAATGGACTTGGCTTTTGGTAAGGTATCACAAGCTGTGAAAGAAGTTGAAACTTTGTTATCTGATGCTAGAAGTCTTGCTACATTCTTTCATACATCTGCCATTTGAGCAAAGGAACTGGAAGTGATTGCTAGTAATCATGGCTTGTAAGTGAAACAATTATCAACGTACTTTGAGGTTCGATGGACCGAGTTTTCTTACAAGTTACTGAACAGCACATTGATCGCATGGCAAGCCCGTGTGAAGTACCTACAGCAATCAATAGACACAGGTGCCAAAGGGCACCTGAATCTCATCGGTTCGTCTTGATTCCATGAAGAAATAAACTGAATTACTTGGAGGATAGGCAAGTAAATTCAAAGAAAGCTATGTTGAAAATGATGCTTCCTTCTTTGGTGTCCATTTAGTGGAAAAATTACGTCGTACACACTTGTCACTGTGAAGCGTAGTTCTTCTGCCATTCGCTATGAAATAATAAAACCCCTCTTGAATTTCCTAAATGAAATATATAGTTTAGATTCTGAAAGAATAAAATAACGAAATCCTTTGAAAAACTTAATAATGGGGTAACAGATGATGATCTGACTTCATTTTATTTACATTATAGAGATGCCTGTGAAGCACTTGGCTCACAAATGAAACAGCACGTGAAATATGGAACTAATATTCAGTCAGGAAAATCTGCAGAGAAGCTGAAGAACAGAGAATTGGTCATTGTTGAAAGGTTGATAAGATTATATAATGTTATCAAAACAGATGACCGAAGAAGTCTGGCAACTTCCACTCATAAGAACTACCTGTATGTACGACATAACATGCCTCTGGTTGCTGAATTTGACCCTCGTCCAGCTGTACTGAATTCGATGAAAAACAAAAAATGCCGTGATGTACACACATTAAAAAAGCACCGCGCGGATTATGTGCGAAACAATATGACACTACGGACGAGGGATAGTGGAATATGCAAGAGGGTGTCCTCGCATATCTGTTGCCCTACCATAGGTAAGTGGAAACCTTTGCCATGCAAGCACGCATACCAACCCTCCCGGCACATCATGTGATGTATGGATCATTACGGGTGTCAGCAGACCCTCCCCCCCCCTCCAACCGTGCACGATAATGTTTTTTTACTCTGTGTACAGTAGCAATGTTCAGAGAAGCACACAAAGAATACAAAAAGGAGACTTCACAAAGTTCACAGGCTAAATTTTTTTTTAATACTTTCATAATTTGGAGGTAGCAAACAAAATATTTTCATAATTTGCTTGCTTGCTTGCTGATGTTCCGGTTGCTGGCATTTTGTTTAAAATTCTGTCTAGTGCCTTACGTCTACTGCTCTGCTTATGAAAATAATCCAAATTAATGTAAAGTCGGGGACAAAAGTTCGCTCTCCGTGGTGAAACTGAGCCACGGAAATGAGTCCCAAACTGACTTACCCTAACTGTTTCATCTTACTTGGGGTCGATACTGCTTCAGCTGTATAATGCTTTGGGTATTTTCTCACTGTCATCGATCACTTCTTTTCTCCCTGAATTTAAAGGTCCCACTTTGTCCTTGACCTTTGTCCAATAAACCTGGAAAAATCCCTTGGGATTCGCATTTGATTCTCTTGCTATCCTGATTTCGTAGTCCCTCTCTGCCTTCCTTACATTTTTCTTAACATTCCTAGATAGTTCATTTTACCTATTTCTGAGCTGCTCCTATTTCTGAGCTGGTATATTTTGTTCTTGTGCTTTACGTAGTATACTAGTGAATGTATTATAGTCATGATAAATTGTTGTGTCGCCTGTGACCTCACCCGTTCCCACCAGGGACTGACCTGACTGTTCCCAGGCGACCTCACCTACATATCTTCTTAACCCCTCATAATCAGCCGATCGAAAGTTTGGGACTCTGACCATATTGTCATTGTTTTTCGTTTCCCAATTTAAGGTGAATCTGATTTCTCTGTGATCACTGTTACCTAGTTCTTCCCCTACTGTGATAACTCTGATAATATTTTCTTTATTTGTTAATACTAGGTCTAATATATTGTCACCTCTAGCAGGTTCTGTAATTATTTTCTTTTAAGAAATTGTCCTGTATTGCGTCTTGGAAGTCTTCAGATTCAGAGTCACCTACAATGTTGTTCCAGTCAATATTTCTGAAGTTGAAATCCCCCATAATGCACAGGTTGTTGTATTTTGCTGCCCTACTTATTTCCTGCCATATGGGCTGAGCTGCTTCTTTCCCAAGACTTGGGGTCCTGTAAATCACTCCCAAAATTAGTTTTTCTCTTCCTTCCACAATTTCTACCCATACAGACTCGGTTCCTATTTCACCCTTTATTGGTTTATTAATACATTTTAATGCATCCCTGACGAAGAGTGCGACCCTACCCCCCCCCCCCTGTTCCTACCTTCCCTGTCCTTGTGGAAAAGGTTGTACACTTCTATGTGGTACTCTGATAAAAAGTTCTTGCTCGCCAGATTCATCCAAGTTTCGGTGATTGCTATGACGTCTACATTCTCTGTACATACAACCGCTCTCAGCAGGTCTATTTAATTTCTAACATTCCTACTGTTTGTATAGTATACATTTAAACCTACCCTTCCCTGGTCCTGTTTTACCCCTTGTCGTGAGTAACCAACTTTACTCCCTAGGACCTGCTTGTTTTTTTACTCCCACTTACCCCAACCTCTCTCTACTGGCGAAACCCCCCTTTTGGAGTGACAATTTCACGCTCCAGGGATGCAGACAACGTCTTTACCCCAGCGCGAGACAAGTGTACTTCGTCACGACTGTACAGGTAGTCGTTGCCATAGAATGGTTGCCAGTTATCAATGAATGCCCAACCATTGCTTGCACAATGTTTTTTTCAGTCGTCAATTTATAACAATTGTCCTGGACAGCCATTCACCACCAACTCCTCTTCTAGGTAAGACACCACATACTATCGGGATCCCTCCCCTATCTCTAACCTTCCCTAGCGCCTCCATATAACTCTTGAAAAGTTCCTCACTCCTAACCTTTCCTATGTCGTTACCTCCCACACTAAGACACACTACAAGTACTGGCTTGGTACCCTCCCCTGAAAAAACCCTATCTATCCTCTCAGCTACATGCCCCATCCCAACCCCAGGAAAATACAACCTAGTCCTACGTTTCCTATCTCTTGCACAAAAAGTCCTATCTAAGAACCTCACCTGGCTGTCCCTAACTACAACGACCTTACCACTGGGCAGGGTTTGAACAACTGCCCTTTTCTCTCCTGGCACCACACCGTCCTGCCTCTTCTCTTCCTCGCCAGCTTCTTCCAACACTTGGTAGGGGTTACTGCACTTCACACCTTGGTCAGCTTTCCTGAGTCTAACCCTAGTCCCCTTGGAAACAAACACTCCACGCCTGCTCCTCCTTCGCATGTTTCCTAGTAGGCAGGACACTTACCTGAAGGATTTCAGTCCTGAGGACTTCGTTCTCCCCGTTTAGAACGTCTATCTCTCTCCTCAACTGCTCCAGCTGACTTAACAGAGTGGCCGGGGGTCATCTCTCCTCAAACACCAGCCTTCTACCCCCACAACACAACGATCCACGGCGGCCATTTCCTATGGTCACTAACACGAGCACTTGGGGGAACGTCCTTCTCCAAGCTAGGTGAGGTAATTGAAGCAAGTTTGATTAGAGAAATGTATTCTTTAAACCTTAGTGATGGTCAGTACAAAACTAATAATATGTTACACAAATTTATTTGTCAGTGGCCCAAGGTTAAAAATGCTTTGAAAGCATGTAAGGTAAATGTAGGATAGATGATTAGTGGGTCTCGTATTTTTTACCTGACGTGACATGACTAGTTATGTCGCCCGTTCTTATAATCTCTTCTTATGTTTGCTGTGTGGTTGGTGTGTGGATTAGTGGAAGTGATGTTTTTTGAACTGACCTCATGATTTGCAAGGTCACCCTATGTACATAAGCTCTCTCCCAGTCTTTGTAATTCATTTGCCTCTGAAGATGTCTTCAATAAGGACGAAAGCTAAGATTCTCCATTGTTTCCCTTTTCCCTGTGTGATTTTATCTATATATATATATATATATATATATATATATATATATATATATATATATATATATATATATATATATATATATATATATATATTGTTATGCCATCTCTTAATTTACTTTAATATCCATGTTCTAGGTGTAACCAAGCAAAAAGTGAAGTAAATTAACAGGGAATGAAAATAAAGCATTGGATTACATTAACACTGCATAAACATATAAAAACTAACACTGAAGTTAACTATCGTGAAACAACACTGAATTACTTAAATGTAAATAAGCAAGCACTGATGGACACATAAGAGACATGCATAGGTACTCGCATAGATATACCACATTGGTGGCGACAGGAACAACACAGGAATAAATTTAAGTATAAGTAACAGGTGACGAGTGTCACTCAAAAGAATGTAATGTGAAAGAGAAGGAGGACTGGACTGAACTCTGTCGACAGGTGGAGTACTATATATAGGGTCGTTTCCTGCCAATGCGACCAGCCGGTGAAACTGGGGTCGTTTAACGATGCAGATGGTCGTTAGAGAAACAAAGAATGCTTGTTATAATACTAAATGAAGAAATAATATAGGCTTCAACAAATAATAACAGTTAAAATCTTAACAGCGCAGGGTAAGGTGACTAGATAATATACTAGTAAATATAACACATCATTACAGGAATAATATGGAACAACATGGAAGCATGTTATATAAAAAAATAGAAAAATACGACACGGTCGTAACACTTCCCCCCATAAAATAAAATGTTGCTTGCACAAATTTTGATATGATATAAGTGTTGTTTTAAAAGGGCTAAAAAATCCTTTCATTCCTCTCAAACCAGGCAAATTCCTACACTTAAGAATATTTTGACTCTGCCCTATCGTAATGAATTTGTCCCGTTAGTTCGGTCCCTCAAGTTATTAAATATTATTATTATTTTCAAGTATGACTCAACCATTACCAATATGTTAATAAGAAATAGCCCAAGTTTGAATGTAAATGGAAGTGTTTATTGTATTCCATGTAGCAAATGTAATTGTAATTATGTAGGACAGACAGGAAAAACACTGCAGCTCAGAATCAAACAACATAAGTACAATATCAGAACAGCATCTGAAAGCAGTGCCCTGTTCGTTCATGTTAGGAATAATAATCATCCCATTGCTTGGGAAAAAAGCTTAGAAGTATTCAAATCATCTTGTGTCACAGAAAGACTTCTGGTTGAAGCTAGTTTGATTAAGGGATTAAAATCAATAAACATTAGTGATGGTCAGTTCAAAACTGATAATATGTTACGTTAATTTATTTGTCAGTGGCCCAAGGTAAAAAATGCTTTGAAAGCCTTTGATCTAGATGTAGGATAGGTATTTAGTGGGTCCCTTATTTTTGACCTGACCTGACCTGACTAGTCACGTCGGCCCCTTCTCTTAAGCTGCTGTACGTGTGTGTTGGTGTGGGGATTAGTGGATGACATCATTATGACCTAACCTCATGTTTTATAAGGTCACCCTGTATATTTAAGCCTCTCTCTGTCCATGTAATCCAGTTGCCTTTGAAGATGTCTTCAATAAAGACGAAAGCTAAGTTGCTCAGTTGTTTCCCTTTTCCCATGTGATTTTATCATTGTAGATCTACATGAAATATATATATAATAATAATAAATAATAATTATAATTAACGGTTTATTGAAAGAGCTTGGCAGCCAGAAGGCTGAAAATATACAATTACATATTTGGGGAATGGGTTTCGAATTACAAATAATATACAAGTAACATAAATGATACAAATAAGATATATAATAACTAGATGGGGAAAAGCTCAAACTACAGTGCATTTCAACATAGTGACAGTGCAAGAAGTAGTATTTACTGCGAGTGAATACACTGGTTTATTACAAGTTATTGATAATTTTTACAATGGTTGGGACTGGGCTGTTCTAATAGCGATCAGTTCGTGTACGTATGGGCTGGATGCGGTTGTGGTGTCGAACAGCAATTCTCGGGCTAAGGATCTCAGGTGGTAGTAGGAGCCGGTGTCGAGGATGGTGTAGAAGCTTCTTACCAAATTTGCAGATGAGGTTGTGGTGATGGTCAGTGAGAGTTGAAAGGGTCAGTGAGTTGAGCGCTTCTTGATATGTGGAGTAGGAAGGGGAGAGAATAATCTTGCATGCCCTCTTTTGCACTTTTTCTAGGTGTTTACGTTGTGTGGCATTTAGGGAGGAAGACCAGGAAGGGGAGGCATAGGTGAGCTTGGGAAGTATGAATGTTGTGTAAACACTGAGGAGCTCGGGTGCAGGAACTCCGAGGGACTTGAGTCGGCGAATCCAGGTAAAAAAGTCACAGGAAAAAAAGAAAAGTTAACTATCGAATTCTCACATTTTTTAAAGTTAATATGTCAATCAGTTTCAGTAAAGGAATATGCAGAACTGATGGTAAATTAATGAGTTTCGCTTAAAAATTATAAAACAGAACAAAAACATTAGATTCTTTGTATAATCGGACAACATCAATCTGGAAGGATTAAGGTAAGTCAGCTGAGGTCACTGTGACCACAGGTTGTCTAATCCGGTAAAAAAATTTGAGCAGATGTTTGATGTTAGGTCACGTTGAGATGACCTGTCTACGTACAGTATATAACCTTGTTCCTCTCTATAGTATGTCAGTACCCCTGAAGACAGCGTGAATAGTGGAAATCTCGGAGCTCAGTGCTGTTGTGGAGGATTTGACAACTTCACTGACGTGTGGTTTCCAATTTAGTTTGTTGTCTATGGTGACGCCGAGGAGCTTCGTGGAATCTACAACCTGGAGTGTGTTCGGACCTAAAGTAATGGAAGGAGGTGGGACAATGTCGGAGGAGAGGTTGATGTGCATAACCATGGTCTTGGTATGGTTGATGGTGACATGGTTGTTGGTGGCCCAGTTTTGGAGACTGTTCAATAAATCCTGAAGGGCGGTATAGTCGGGAGCAGAATTGTTGACGCTGATCCCAATGGTGGAGTCGTCGACATATTTCCAGCGAGCAGGGGTTTCTCTTAGGGCATCATTGATGAGCATAAGGAAGCAGAGTGGTCCCATCTTGGTGCCTTGGGGGACGCCACAGGTGAGTGACTGAAAGGTGGAGACAGCCCCTCGGAAGCGTACAGCTTGGCGTCGGTCACTGAGGAAGTCTGTAAGCCATGGTATAAGACTTCTCCGAAGCCCGAGGTCAATAGCTTTGTTGATGATTATATTGTGGTCGACTAGGTCGAATGCTTTAGTGAAATCAATGAAGGCGACAGCTACAGACGTTTTTCGTTTCTCGAGATGGCGGTATATGTAATCGAGAAAGCTGATAAGACAGTGAGTGGTGGAGGAAGTTTTCATATTGCCAAATTGCTGAGGGTCTACGACTCCTGCAATATCAGCATAAGCCCAGTCGAACACAAAACTTTCACAGATTAGGCTGGGTATTGGGGTGATTGCAATAGGTCGTAGCTGATTTAAGGATTGTGGGCTGGTTGACTTGGGCACTGGTGATACATAATAGGTCTTCCAGTCAGCTGGGCATCTGGCTTGACTGAGAGAAACATTGATGATGGAGCATAGGGGTTTAGTAAGCTCCGGGGAGAACTCCTTGAAGAGTTTCATTGGTAAGTCAATGGAGGTGGTAGAGCGTTTTAATTTTAGTTTGTCAAGGCGTTTTGCTACTTCAAATTCTTCTACTAAGTCAGTGGGAAGGGGGGCTGGTAGGTAAGCAGGGAGATTGGTTGTGTCAAGCCGGGGGAGCGTCTGGCGTATAGTAGCGGAATGGTTATTTGATTGCTCAGCTGCGTCAACATTAGTGAGATGGCTAAGGAAGGGAGGGGATTTGTCTTATTGTTAAGTCCACAGAGTTCTTTAAGCTTACCATACCATTGACTGATGTTAATCTGCTTCAGGTGTTGTAATTTGGTTGGGTAGTGGGACTTCTTTGCAGTGCGTATTTCGCTGATGACTCGGTTGCGAAGGGACCTGTCGCGGATGTGGTCATTGAGATAAAAGGCTCTGTCTCTCTGTTGCATAAGTCTTTTGATCCGAGGTGTGATCCAGGGCAAGTCAGCTGGGTGAGATCTGACGGACTTCTCGGGGAAGAAGTGGTGGTGAGCTTCCGTGGTGGTGTTGGTAAAATTTATCCATTTGGTTTCCACGTCATCCACGCTAAGTACTTCAGTCCAGGGATGGTGAACTATCCACTGCCCGAAGAGGCGCACTGCAGAGTCAGTAATCGGCCTGTAGGTCTTGATGTAGGGTCTCTGTACTTGAGTGGGAGTGGCAGCTGGGGACCAGAGCACTGATAAGTGTGTGCTACACCCTATAGGAGGCATTGGTTGAGGTGGTTGTTACTGGTCCGCTAAGTCAGTTAAGATAAGGTCAAGGGTATTTTGACCGTGTGTGGGGAAGTTCACAACTTGTGATAGCTGGTCCTGGATATCAGTGGTGTCAATTTCATTATAATCCCCACATAATACTAACTTGGCACATGGGTACCTAACTCTGAGGTGGTAATGAGATGATTGATAAGAGTGCCTCTGGTGGGTGAGCGAGGCGGATGGTATGCCACACAGATTATGATGGAAGCAGTGTGGCGCAGGTGGGCCCGTGGCACAACACGTACCCATAATGCTTCCACATCTGCTGGGACTTGAACATCCAGGCGTGACGGGCGTAGGTCATCTTGACAGAAGAGGGCAACGCCCCCTCCGCGTCTATGTGAACAAAGGTAATGAAAGAGTTGATATCCCTCAATATGACACGTTTCAGGCACAATTTGCCAAGCCTCACATATGGCAACGACGCTCGCGGCGGCTGACCTGACTGTAGTTGCCAGCTCGTCAAACTTGTTAGCTAGGGAAGTGACGTTGGATAGCAGTAGAGACGGGAGATCATACCATATCCGTGGAACTTCAGTGTTGTGGTACGGTCTGTCAGGGGTGGGTTTCTCCGGTTTCCTAGTGGAGGTTACGGTCCTAATGGGCTTATGTGTATGACGGCCCTGTCTACGGCTACGCGCGTGGAATATGTTCAGTGACTTGAGTCTCGCGATAACACTGCCATCAGGATAACCGTTCCCACGCTTTAGATGGTACAGAGTGCGTCGGGAGTAAGTGATTGGTGGCCATCTGTTGATATCTGTTGTGGGCGGACGGAAGTGTTTGTCTCCGGTGGCCATAAACTCACTGATGGCACTTTGAGGGCCACTGACACTGGTAGACATCTGTTAATATTTGTCAGTCGTAAATCACTGCAAGTAAATCACTGTAGTTGCGCGTGATCCAGGTATATGCTGATAACCACAAGGAAAAAGTAAACACGAAGTTCCCAAGCGCTTTCGTGTAATTCACATCTTCAGGGGTGAGTACAGACTAAGGAGAAGTACAAAACAAGGTGTATATATATACAAAGGAGGGTGAGATCAGATCCACAATGGACTGGTATTAGGTAATGACCAGGGAACGCTACCGATAGTTGCTGTGCTTTTTAGTAGGGTCATTACCTAATACCTGACCATTGTCGACCTGATCTAACCCTCCTCTGTACTCACCCCAGAAAAATGTGAATTACACGAAAGCGCTTGCGAACTTCGTGTTTTCTTCTTTCCTTGTGGTTATCAGCATATATATATATATATATATATATATATATATATATATATATATATATATATATATATATATATATATATATATATATATATATATATATATATATATATAAAATCAATGACCTCACCAGCCAGGACTCGAACCCTCGACCTACTATGTGGGGCCAGGGAACGCGACCGACCATGCCACAAAGACACTAAAAGCAGTTCTAGACTATGTTATATTTCACACAAAGCCTGTTCATCGAACGTCGGTAGCGTTCCTTGGTCCCACACAGTAGGTTGATGGTTCGAGTCCTGGCTGGTGAGGTCTTTGATTGTATGTTCTAAGTCTGCGTGTTATATGGACTAAAAATGAAGTATATATGGTACCTCGTGTTTCATACCAGCTGGATTGGGTAAAATGCTACTGACATCCACATTAATGGCACGGGCAGTTCCCAATGGGAGGTTCACGGCGCCATCAGCTCGATGAACAGGCTTTGTGTGATATATAGCATAGTCTAGAACTGCTTCTGGTGTCTTTGTGGCATGGTCGGTAGCGTTCCCTGGTCACCAGCCTGGGTTCGAGTCCTGGCTGGTGAGGACGTTGATTATATGTTCAAAGTCCGCGTGTTATATGGACTAAAAATGAAGTATATATATATATATATATATATATATATATATATATATATATATATATATATATATATATATATATATATATATATATATATATATATATATATATATATATATATATATATATACTGATAACAAGAAAACACGAAATTCCCAAGCGCTTTTGTGTAATTCCCATTTTGAGGGGTGAGTACAGACTAAGAAGAGATACTTGACAAAGCTAATAAATACAGTAGAGGAGAGTGAGATCAAGTCCCTGGGGGATAGCAGGGGTCCACAATGTTCCGGTTATAAGGCAGTGACTCTTACTAATCTTCTTAATAAAAATAAATTGACCATGCCATCTCTAAGCACAGTAGCTGTCAGTAGTCAGGTTATAGGGTAAGATAACCCAGCCTTCTCGCCTGGTTACAAATCTTCTTAATCACAAAATTATCCAGTTTGTGCATACCATTACTCAAATTCATATTGACAGATTCGGTATGTTTAATGAGACTGGATTCTATAATGTTCCTACTGACAATTGAATTACAGGGTAATATTGAGTAGGCATTATTCCAGTCAATGCAATGCTTATTATCTTTCATATATATATATATATATATATATATATATATATATATATATATATATATATATATATATATATATATATATATATTGTTACGAACCCCTCCACCCAGCACTACGAACCACGCCATCTATTGTCCTGATCTACCTACCCAGCACCACGAGCAACGCCATCTAGGGACGAGACACGAGTATGACTCGTCTTAGTTAACACTCCGGGGTTTCCCTTCTCCATATCCTGGTTGTTGCGTCACTTCCTCCAAGTCTTCTTTGTGAGCTCCAATTCGAGGAGAGAGGACTTGGCTCTGGGAAGTGACCACAGGATCATCTATCCTCTAAACCTACGGACAGTGACTACCTACCGTCTTCTACAATACTCAGCTTTACTCGTCAGCCATCTCAGCTCCTCACTTAAGTACTTTTATCTTGTATTGCCTCCCCCACGTCCACTTGCTTCAAAATGGTTTATGTTGTATTAATATGTATATACTGTTAATGTTTAGGTTAAGTTTGGTTAAGGGTAATTTATAAGCTGAATATTTTGTTAAGGAATTCATGGTACTTTATTATACACAACGAAAACTCGCATCCTTTGTCTACCCTTTTTTAGTCCGATTGTCTTTTCTTTTTTTTTTTTGTTACCTGTTGGGATCTGGGTAGACGTATTACTATATTCTAAATCCCCAACTCGTAACAATATATATAATATATATATATATATATATATATATATATATATATATATATATATATATATATATATATATATATATATATATATATATATATATATATATATATATATCTCACGGAGTCCACGTGATAGTGTAGGGATTGCAAGGTAATGCCAACCCTGAGTACCTCCTTTTGGATCACCCAAACCATTTCAGGTGATGTTTATGCATAATTAACACAACCCGACCCGACCTGACCCGATCTTAATCAAGATCCTTTTCGAAGATAACCTAACCGAGTTTAATCTAATCTAACCTAACGAAACCTAACTTGCAGAATGTAACCTAACCTAACAAAGCCTAACCAAACCTAACCCAACAGAAACTAATCTTACTTAAGAAACCTAAACTCACCTAACCTTATCTAACCTAATCTCACCTAACCTAATCTCACCTAACCTAACCCCTATCGGTAGTAGTGTTAGGGTGTTCATAATCATCATGTAAAATAAGCTGGGTACTGATTTCTCTTTTTTGTAACTTTTTCTTCCTTCTCCTCTCCGCCATTCTTTCGAGGCTAAGGACAACGGGAAGAGATCATAAGTAAGAGGCTAAAGCTAACGGGAAGACGTCGTTGTTATGGGGCTAAGACCAACGGAGAGAGATTGTAATTAAGAGAGTAAGACCAACGGGAAGACGTAGTTGTTAGAGACACAAATTATGGTGCGATGTCATTGAAGAAGTTGAAGATGAGAGATGAGTGAAGTAGCTACAAGTAATAACAAGTAAAGAAGGCAGGGGGCGAGGTGGGGAGGAAGACGTCCACAGGTCACAAGTTCACGGACCGAGGTTAATGTGAGTTGGTCTTGCTAGAAGTTATGCAGAGTCATGATAGGGAAATAGGTCGTCATCTCCGGTCAGCAGAAATAACCCCCAAAAAAGGCTATAAACCTCATTCATCCCCAAAAACCATTTAATAATTATACAGTTTTCATAAAAAAAGAAGAGGTACACATCAAATAATGCACTGAATTTTTTCGTAAAATTCCTTCGTTAGTAAAGAACAGTGCACGTTCTTAGGGGCATCAAAGATGATAGTGAATTACGACACCGTTCACTGTATCTCTGTGATCATATGATATTGATAGCTCGCACATAAAAGCCACAATGAAAGGATAATGAGAAATTGGATGACATAAATCTTACCAATGTAGGGATCTTAGGTCGTCAGAGGCCACTATTGTGAGGCTTTGGTGAACTCTAGCATGAAATGTTTTGTAGGAGCGAGAATTATGGGGATGGTGGCCTCTAGGACCATGACCCTCATAAGTATGTGCGTGCTACGTGCGTACGTGCGTGCTTACGTGCTTACGTGCTTACTAGCAATTAAAGACATGAAAACTAATAATTACGACTTTTACTCAGTGTATGTGTAGGACTGTAGACCGGCATGATAGTGTAGGACTGGCCGGGTGGCCTGATAATGAAGACAGGGACCAAGTTATTGTACATTACCTCTCGCCTAATTAAAACCCGTGTTTAGGTCCTCAGTAAGCCAGATTAGGGAAATTGAACCATTGTAGTCAGTGGGGAGGAGGATGTAAACTCTTATTTGACTTCAGTAAAATTAACTTAACAGCTTACAAGTGCTTCTCCTTTTTTTTCTTTTTACGTTAAAAATTCTACTGAAAAGGAATTGTAAAATAAATTTTTCATTTAAATAAGAATAATAATGATTTAATAAACATAACTTTTTGACATGTTAGATTCTATCAAGGAACTTAAAATTACTAAAATCACTATAATACAAAATTACAGTGCAAACATATAAAGAGCAGGTATATGATACTGACAGTCCTGATACAGTAATTGTAATCATCTTGATTATATTACAGTACAGTAAGTTATCGAAGTCGCAGGAATTAGATAAGGTGAATATATTTCATGGGTAGAGGAGAACAATTTAGGGCGAGAGTGTAAGAGCTGAAGATGGAAGGAAGATGACCGAGGAATCGGTGGAAGGTTGTATTAGGGAGAGACCTGCAGGTTCTGGGGTAGAAGGTGGAGGTGAGGAAGGAACGAGAACAGGAACCGTTGAACATGTAGTCAAGTTTCACCAGCCCTGGGTCACAACACACCAATGAACTACTAGATTGATTGAGTGAAAACCCTTGTAACCTCTGTCAACACTAACATATTTATATTGGTTTCGTTATATGACAGAAAGTTTCACTACGTCAGCGTACAAACAACTGGCAGGTCTACCGGTGAGCGAGTCGAGGTGAACAGACACTAAAAGGTTTTGTTTCTCGTCTGTAAATGATGCAACAAAAACAAACATGAGCTACTCGTACAACCTTCCCCTAACACTGTAGGAGTCTTCCATCACTATGTGAGTCAGTCAGTTACAAACGCAGGTAAAGAAAAGGCTGTCGTTTAATTGGTAAAACTAACACACTGTTACGCTACAAGATGAGACGCTATTTCTATAGATCCTTAGAAAATAGACAGTTTTTTAGGTAGGAAAAATATGTGAATTATACTATATAAAATAAAAAAGTTGTTGTTTATATTCGAACCGAATCGAAAAATGTACAAATAAAAACCAAAGTTGAGGAGCAGAAGATTTTTTTTTTTTTTATGACTGGTTTTCCTCAACTGTCGTCTTGGAAGTAACTTATTCACCCGTTGAGTTGAGGACGAAAATTCCCTAGTCTCTTTTGGCAACATCTGACATCTACTTTATGGTCATGTACGTAGGAAGCATTAGGATTTTGAAATCTATTTACCCAGATTTTCATTTGTATTTAAATTCTAATTTTACTTCTATTTTTCATAATTTGTAGGTACAGGCTATAGTCACCCACTACGAACCAATCACAAATGACCCACAAGTACTATCGTCTCTTCTGCTGCTACACAAAACTCGAAATTCAGACTTGTGAATCCTAAGCATTAATGCATTATTCCGTTCATAAATACTTTAGAATATTGAGTCTGGTTCTCTTGGTTCGAGGAGGGGACAGGATTTTAATTTGCGACTGTACGTATCAGATATTGCTTTGTATAGGGAATTTTGGCTATAGTTTTACCTTACAATGACTTAAAGCTTATATGTAATGTCTTTATGAAATCCCATAATTTTACTTGTGGATTGTAGATTTTTCATGGTATTGCCTCGGTTTATTATACACTTCACCACAGCCGCAGATAATTCGCTATTTTTTTTAATTACAAAACACAATCCCAGACAACATTTACGATCTGAAATCAACAATGAAACATCAAAAACATCGGATAACTTAGTTGTAATATAGTTTAACCTCACGTCTGTCTTATTAGTTTCCATACCTGGCCATATACCAGACTCCAAACTCAGCCGTCACACCTGTCTTGTTAGTCTCCATACTCGGCCATATACCCGTCTTCATACTCAGCCTCACACCTGTCTTCTGTCTTGATAGAGTCTCCATACGTGGGCACACATCTGACTTTAAACACCTTTACATTATAAGTTATATAACACAAGTACTAAGAGGTCGTCAACACTATGAACCTTGTCCCTTCTCAGGGTACGTTGCGGATATACACAGCCAGACAGCTGACCCCATAGTCACACGACTTTTTTCGCATCACAAACGAGTAGGTAATTTTTTTTTTTTTGCGGTGAATAGCCCACCCGGCCACAGGTCATCGACCCACAACTGGGCCTAGGGGACGAAAAAATGAGAGTTAAAAGAAAAAAGAAAGATTATATTAATCTACAAGAAGAAGATGCCGGAAAACCAGCTTTTAGAAGTGAGACAGATTGTATGAGAATGGAAACTCAGAAGAAGGCCGAGCATTCCACAGCTTGGCTGTGTAAGGAAAGAACGAGGTACTATAACGGATAATTCTAGTGTGGCCGACATCCATAGAGAAACGGTGGGCACCGCGGGTTAAACGTTGGTTACGAGCCCAAGGCCTTGCCGGCGGTACCCAGGATGCCAAATCCACCGAACATTGCCCGTTAAAGTACCTGTAAGAGAGAGAAAGTGAAGCAACATTGCTGTGAAAAGAAAGGGAAGAAAGATTATCAACTAAAGGAGGAGTGTTAAAAAGACGAAATGCCTTTGATTCCACCTTATCCAACAGTTGGACAGAAAAAGAGCCACCCCCGATATGAGAGCAGTTCTCCAAGTGAGGACGAATGAATCCCTTATATACTTAAAGCAACTGGTCAGGAGTGAAGTAGCTATGGCATCTGTGCAGCATTCCCAGCTCTCGGGAGGCAGCTTTAGCAATGTTGAGGATGTGTGGCTTCTACGACATAATAGAGGAAACAAGTGATCATGGGCCCTTCGTGCCCGGTGGCGAGTACGGTGGTACAGTTTACTGAGGCGTGAAAGTTCGAACGCTCATGCTTGGCTAGCTCGCAACTGAAGGTTCCAAGTGTTCCCTGAAGAAGGCAGTGATGGGTAGGGAAACACCGGGTAACACTGAAATCCATTTATTGACGGGTAGGAGAAATACAAGTGGTTACTAGTGTGTGCCATGCACGGCCCACAGAGTCAGACTGAGACTGCCTTGCCATATGGCAGCCTCGGGGCAATGTTGCCACATAACACGTGCAGTGTTGCCACGTAATTACATATATAAATGCTACTCGGCACAGTAGCTTATTTACAAGGTTGCTACTCGGCACAGTAGCATAGATACATAACCTACATCTCCCTCCCCCCCTCACGCTGATAGTCTTTGTCTTGAGCGGACTTCTTCGTCGCTAATGTAGGGTCAGGTCTGGACTTTTTCTGAGACTATAAGTTGTTGTATATTCTGGAGAAATCTTCAGATGAATGCTTGCCTGTTAACATCGTTGGTGGGGCCGTGTGACATGAGAGGCTCTGGTTGATTTTGGCCCCTTGACTTGGGCCCGAGGGTTGCATTTTACCTGGCTAATGTGAGGTTAGGTCTGGGCCTTGTCTGAGATGTATTGTAGTTGTGTATATTGGGAGAGAGTCGGCAGGTGGTTTCTTTCATGTTTGTTGGGGCCGTGTGACATGGGAAGGGGAGCTAGTTGATTTGTAACTCCTTGAGTCGCCTCGAGGGTTACCCTTACACTTGACCCCCCTAATGTCGGGTCAGGTCTTGACTGTTTCTGAGATGTAAGCTGTGGTCTGACAACCCATCACTACACCTCCCGCCAAGACCAAAGCTTTCATGCTCAGAGAACTGATGACACATTTAAAGTAGACAGTAACATCATATGCAGTATCTAATATAGTCCCTGAGGCGATAATGCATCCTTACAGCTACACGCACAGCTAGTCCTATAGTATATTAGATGGTGAGGCCTAGCATACCTTTTTTAGAATTTGGCGGAATGATAGCGTCCTGAAATGTGATTGGTGTTATAAGTGTTATATACATTAACTCCTGAAAAATCCTTCCAAAAATTGACTAAAATAGACTTTGTAGATATATAAAAAAAATTTATTAAATTTCAAAATCCCGTGTTTTAAATGGTATTTTTTTTTACGCGATTCAACTTCCAGTGTGCAGAACAAAATTGTGCCATTTAAAGACAAATAAATTAACTTGTGGGGAGAGGGAAGTGAGGCTTTCAAAGTGATGTGTTACTAGTTATAATGCGATATTATCTTTACCAAAGTAAAAGAGCAGCGATAGATGATGCAGTCGTCGACTTACCAAAGACTGAAGAGACTTGAAACAGAATGTTTGGAATTGATTGTGACACAGGATAAATGTTCTGAGACCGAGAGTCTATAGACTGGTATAAATTTTGGCAGGGCATTTACCATAAAGAACATTGATTATGTGAGGATTTTAATGTCTTCCAGATGCCCTCGGGGGTTGAAGGAGGGCGCGTGGTTGAGACAGTAAATACTGGCTCTGGATGGTTACATAAAATAAAGAAAATTAGTAGATATTCCTCTGAATGTGAAACTCTTGAAAATTATTTACAATATTACCAAATTATGATATTAGTTACGAGGCACACCATTTGAAATTATACTTAACTAACCGGTATCTTCGTGGTGTAGATCAATATTTTTTTTTCTTTTCTATTTTTATTTTTTTTCTCCTATTTCTTCGCCCCCAAAGCCCCGTTGTGGGTCGATAACCTGTGCCCGGGTGGGCTATTCCCTGTAACCAAAAAATAATAATTTTCATTTCACAAAAGGATTAATTTCTATGCAGCAGCAACATCGATAAATTACAACACGCGTTAGTTACTGTTTATGAGTGAAGTCAGACGCTTACACTCCAGGATAGATTAATTTCACAAGAGAAGCATCGATCATACTCTAAATATTGAAACGGTTTAAAATAACTTAGTCTATGTTTCCTTTGGATACGTAAATATTGTTTATAATAAATAGCGAGAGGCAATATTTTAATATTATTTGTTTATTTATCTCTCTCTCTCTCTCTCTCTCTCTTTATTAATATTGCTCTCATCTTGAACCAAGTAGTGGTACCACCAAGGTACACCGCTCCCATGAGGAATTTAGAACCTACCTGCAAAACAGACAGCAAAATGAATTGTTCTTGTCCCCTATCACAACAGATGAATTATTAACCCATCAGAAAATTGTCCAAAGATGCAGCAGCAGGCGACGACAATATACCAATGAGCGTCATTAGTAAAGTGGCCCACTATTACTACCTGTTCTCTTACACATCTGTAACTCCTCCTTCACTAGTGGTGTCTTTCTGGATAAACTGGAAATTACTAAAGTTCACCCAGAATATAAAAACTGGTGATAAGAGTGTTTTCAAGAACTACCGCCCCATATCAGTCCTCCCAGCCCTAAGGCTCCATTCTCGGCATGGTACTGATATTGTTGTACATAAATGGTATAGTCCACTCCAGCACACTCGTAAAATACAACATATTTGCAACGATAGTAATCTTTATGCCAGTCACTCAGATCTCCATTCCTTGATGAGAACTATGAGCAGTGAATTGACGAAAGTCAGGAACTGGGTAATATGTAATAAACTGACATTAAACCTGGAAAAAGCCCATTAATAAATTCATTGAGGTTGTTCATAAACTAAACTGTTGTGTTCCCTTCTTTTAAATCATCTCTTAAAAGTTATCTTTTATCCAAGAATTAATATTTTTCTAACCCTTAATTTTATACTTTCACTTTAACTGTATCACTAGAGCCATTATACCATATATTGCCACATTGGTAGAAATTACCATTGCAATAAAAATATATGTATTTTGCCGTCTGTCCCCTTGTTTCACCCCAACACAACCTATGTTCTACCGCTTCCACCCGCATATCGGATTACTGTATATCAACTGTATCTACTGTAAAAATGTGTATATGCTTTTAATATAAATGTAAACAAATAAATAAGTAAGAGTGATAATCATGGTAACATTCCAATATGTATTTACCAACACCATGTAATAATCCAGATATGCTAAATGTTATATAATAATTTCTTGGGATAAATGTACAGGTCATATATGTTTAAAATTAAGCCTTTTGATTTAGCTAAGTTCATTGCTGAACCTTCAGTGTTAAGTTTGGATTGTATTACCATACGTATAGATGATTGGGTTTCGTTGGCTAAGCATTATAAGGTAGTGATTAAGTCAAACTGGAAAAAGGCAACTATCAAAAATGCCGTAATTAGAAGTTTGGTGGAAAAGTAAATTTTCTACTGTGTGAGATGGAGGATGATTCGTCAGTAAAGTTAATAGAGATGCAGTTTGAAACAGAGAAGCTGGAATGGGAAATGAAGTTAAGGTTGCAGGAAAAATAATTGGAGGACAGGGAAAGAGAAAGTGTGGATAGAGAAAGAGAAAGGGAGGACAGGGAAAGAGAAAGGGTGGATAGAGAAAGAGAAAGGGAGGACAGAGAAAGAGAAAGGGTGGATAGAGAAAGAAAAAGGGTATACCAGTTAGAGTTGTTGGACAAGAGAGCTACTCTGGAGTCATGTGATGTCAAGTTGATGTAATTAAAGTAACAAAGTTTGTGCCAAAATTTGACGAACATGATCCGGAAGAGTTTTTCATCCAATTTGAGCAGATTGCCACAACACTTTCCTGGCCTCAGCAGTATTGGCTCTTGCTGATCCAGTCTGTCCTTGTGGGTAAAGGCCATTTCACTTACTTGTCCCTAACCAGCTCTCAGCAAAACGAGTATTTTGTGGTCAAGGAAGCCATTTTGAAATCTTACCAGTTGACAGCAGTCATATAGAGATAAGTTTAGAAATAGATTTAAATTGCCCGATCAGTCATATATCGAATATGGTCACACTGTCAATAAGTTCCGCAACAGATGGCTATCGGCTAGTGGAGTTAAAACCTATGATGAACTTTGTGAATTGATTGCACTAGAGTAGTATTTGAGAGGTGTCCCCACAGACGTCCGTATGTACGTTTGCGAAAAGGAAGTTACAACTATTGAGAGAGCTGCTATTTTGGCTGAATATTTCAGTCTTATTCATGAATATTCATAAAGTCTTATTCATAAAGTTAATGAGGTTCCAGGCCCAGCTGTGACTCCAGTTCAAGGTGGTAAGCACCCGTTTGGTAACATTGGTAATAAACTCTCCTTTGAGAATGTTGGCAGAGGGTTTGATGGTCATGGTGGTAATGGATTTAGCGGGGTTATGACATCTGTGTGTTTTTATTGTAGAAAGCCTGGTCACTATATTACCCAATGTCCAAAGCTCAAAGCTAAGGAGTCCCATGAAACGCCTGTTGCTAATTTTGCATTTGTCTCAGCAGATGGTGTTGTGGCAGTTTCTGACCCAGTTTGTGTGGATCCTAAGGATTTGTTCCAGCCCTTTCAGTTTCCTGGTTTTGTGTCCGTGTCCGAGGGTAGTCCTGCTGTCTCATTGAGTATTTTGAGGGATACTGGTGATTCACTCAGTATTCTGTTGAAAAGTGCTCTTCCATCTGTGGACGAGGCTTTAAACTGGTGAGCATGTTGTGTTGTGGGGCGTAAGTGAAACCACTTGCGTTCCTTTGTGTAAAGTGTATCATAGGACGGACCTTTTGTCTCAGTCAGTTACAGTAGGGGTTCAGGAGGTTTTGCCAGTGGAGGGAGTAACGTTCCTCTTGGGAAATGATATAGATGGTAGCCTTGTTGTTCCTTACCCAGTTGTGTGCTCTACACCTTTGAGTAATATCCCTGCTGCAGACCTTGTGAGTAAGTGTGTTGGGTTATTCCCTTCTGGTGTCGTAAGCAGTAGTCAAGCTAAAATGGTAACACATCTGACAGATGTGAGTGATCAGTGTGATGTTTTACCTGAGTATGATTTGAATGGACTGTTTGATGTTAAGCCAAGCAGTTAGATGCTGGTTTATTAGATCAACCAGTTAGTGATGTGTCAAGTGATGTAAAGACAGATTCTAAGGATCATGTGAATGTTGATTTCAGTAGCCTTCTTGTAACAAAAGAGATGTTTATTTCTGCTCAAGAGTCTGACCAGTCGTTGGTTCCATTATTTGCTAGGGTCGTATCAGAACCAGAGACCCATTATGAATCTAGTGTTTCCTCAGGCATAGCAGATTTTTGCCGTACATGTCATATATGCCAGTTAGCTGCTAAGCCTAATCAAGTATTGTCACCTGCACCTTTAAAACCTATACCTATTGTTGATGAGCCATTTGCAAAAGTATTCATTGAGTGTGTGAGTCCTCTCTTACTAAAACTGAATGTGATAATGAATATTTGTTACCGGTGATGTGTGATTCCACTAAATATCCGGAATTTATACCTGTGCGTCCACTTGGTTTATATTATATTATATGTTGGTTTATATTACATCTATTGTATGTTATCAGATATACTACACAGTTTAGTTTGGGATTCTCACCGAGTGAACTGATATTTGGCCGGAATATCCGTGGTCCCTTGAAACTATTGCATGAGAATTGGGTAGAAGAAGATGAAACTGCAGAAGATAGAAAATTTAATGTTAGGAAAAATGTGCTTTTGCTCTTGCCCATTAGGAAGTTTCTCCTACAAGATAAGTATCCAGGTCCCGTGAAGTTTTGAGTAAGGTAGGAGTTGTTAACTATGTCATAGCCAGGCCTGCACGTATGAAGACTAAAAAACTAGTACACGTGAATCTGTTGAAACCCTATTGTGTTAGATCTGATAAGGTGGTGTGCAATACTGTGACATGTGATGGAGTGGAGGAGGATGAGTTGCCTAAGCATGACTTTGGGGAGTTGAAAGCCGATATCAAACTGAACAATTCTGATGTGTTAAGTGATCTTTCTTCTAAATATTTATATTATACAAATTGTGATGTTACAGTCGTACTGCCACGGTATACACCAAGTTTACCAGAACTACATACTTAGTGATATAGTGCAGGCCCGATAGACCCAGTGCAGTATATCAGGGGACAACGGCCGTAAGTAGGGGAGGAGGAAGAAAAGGGGGAAGAGGATGGTCAGTTTTGGGGGGAGGCAGTGAGGGAGAAGAATTAAGAGAGGAAGGGGGTGGGGGGAGAGGAGACTGCGGTAACCCAAACTCCCTCTATTGGAATTTCAGGTATGGGAAAAATTTAATCATCTCTTCTACTTCCTTGGCCCACACATCAGAGGAAAATAAAAACCTTTGGTGGATTAACCTTTAGCAACAAGTTATTTTATTATTAATATATATTTTTTTTAGTGGAGTTTTAGGGGAGGGAGAAGGATCCCAGGAAGCAAATGGGGCAGCATTCCAGGGATCAGTAGAAAAATTTATTAAGCCTTGTTATTCGGTTGCCAGACCTTTGAGTACAATGAATTAACCCATTGATTAAAATGTTTTATCTCCTCATATACGATATCTTAACCCCTTAAATACATTAACTTAATCTCTTAAGTACAATGTCTTGATCTTTCGAATATGTTGACCAACCCTTTTGGCCGAGTTGGAATAAATCGTCCAACTTGAGAGGTTAAGTCATCGTACCTAAGGGGGGTTAATAATTATGTATATTTTTATCTAAAACAATTTCATGATTGATTGACCATAATGAGATATAATTGTTATTGACTATATTTGCATGTGAACAAAATGTAAAATACAAGCTGAGCAGTTTATCGCTTCAATTTCTTCAGTAAGCACAGAGATTATTGCTTTCACTGTGCGCTCGTGCGTGCGTGTATGAAACAGGAGGACCTCTGCTTGCCAGCCGTCTCCACTCTCCCCTGGAGAATATTTGGGAACAGTAAGAAATCACAAGATCGTCATAATTTAGAAAAGTAAGGGAAACCAGTCAGACTGTGGCAACTACTGCGGGATCTAGCTGCTGTCCGTAGCTGGCAAGATTATTAGTGGACCGGCCACAACTCAAAACTTTACTTTGAATGACGTTTTTTGTTAAAAACTGACACCCATGCTAAATCAATGTACCTGTGGGTGAGGAATAAAATGCAGGTGGATGCCACTCTCGCTTTTGGCTTTGAAGGACATTTTCGAGGCCAAATTACGCCCCCTCATTTTTTTTTTTAATATTCTGAGCCAATTGGTTTGACAAAATGTTTCATTTTGCCACAATTGGTGATAAACATGTATGGTGATGACACGCATATTCCATCCGAATTACCAACTCAAGGTAAAATTCAAGGAAAAAATAAAAAGAAATTGACTGGCGAAAAAAACATTGAGCAAGTCTGTTTGTCAAAAGAATTTATTTTAACATGGTTAGTGCCTAATAAGTTTGATGGCATGAAATAAGTACTCACAGTAACAGAATTATTACAACTAAATCACAAAGCAGTAAATATAGCCCCAGAACTATACAGTTTACTCACTAGTAACATCTACAAGTTCACGTTTCTTGATGAACAGCACCTAATTGCTACACTGACAGTCACAATTGTGTAGATTGAAATCACAGAGTTATTAGTTCCTTACAGCTCTTTCCAGCTTCGCTCGATTTCAGCCCGAAAGAGAGACATAGAACTACTGTCCAGCTGGATTATAGCAACCGCTGTTGTCACAACCACAAGCTGTCGTACACTTCATCCTTTTTCTGAAGCAGTTGCACCAAGTTGCCTTGAACTTTTTCTTGCAGGCAGGCTTTGGGGATTGAAGGAAGTCTTGTCCACACTGATAGGAGGCTTCCATCTTCTAACTTCCAGGCTGAAGTGTCCACTGGATCTTTAACATCCACGTTGTCTTTGTCAGCCTGGAGCCATATTTTGGCCTGATAGTTTGCCCGCTTGGCGTGCAGCCCCAGGACATCCTTTATCAGTGGGAGCATTTCCAGAGTCTTCTTGGCCTTCCCAAATAGGTGAACACTAGGGTCATCAACTATGTGTTGTTCCGGGTGCCATTCAAATGACACGCAAATTTCTCAACATCTGCGATATCTCCATCTCGACCAATGGCTTGCAACAGGAGTGGGTGGTCACTGAACACCTTCCAATACTTACTTTTCTCATGACCACTGAAGGATGAGACTGTGTCATTCCCGATTGGGGGCTACAAACTCTTGAATACACCGTGCACAGGGTAGCATTTTCGGGTCTTGGCCATCCACACTTGATCGACCTTGGTGCAAACGAGGTGAATCAGCAGCACCAGTACATCAGTGTCTCTTCACTGGGACGCTGCATCACATGAGTGAAGGCTGAGCCTGGTGTCCGCCTCTTCATGGTTGCTCACATATTTATGGAATATTTCTCCCCTTCTCAGTGATAACGTTAGACAGAAGCAAGGCTATGTCAGCCTTGTTTGTATCCAGGGCCATGAATTTTTTCCACACTTCAGGCAGTGGAACTTGTAGGCCATCAATGACTTTCCAAATCGATTTCTTCTTGCTTGTACACTTTGTCCTGGTAACTGCTTTGATCGATCTTTCCCCTGCGTACCGGCCTTGAAGAACACCTCAGCATAGTCGCCAAATCTCCGACACCCGCTAAGCTTGCCAAGCAAGAGTTTGGATGAGTGCATGGCCATCTATCGTCACACAAGTTTACAGATCAGAGGTTGGAACCTCTGAGCTTATGGTCTGCTGAGCCATTAGGATGTTCATCAGCTCAGACTTCGACGTCTAATTCATCTCTCCTCCTGCCTTCGCCAGACTGAATGGGACTGAGGACAGTTCATGCTTCAAGACGTTGGCCATCTCCACCATTTGACCTACGGTTACGGCAATCAGGAGCCGCTGTAATAGATTTCTGTCAGCTTTGAAAGTCTTCTGCATGTTCTGCTTGGTGGAAAGTGTAGCTTTGTACACATCAGCGAAGGTTTTCGACCGATGTTTCTTTATCGTTTCATGGAAGCCTACTTTCTGTTCAATCAGTCTCTCCTTCTTGTATCCAATTACATGCTGCTTTCCTCTACCCTGAGCTGTCAGCAGGTTCTCCACAACATCTCTGGGTTCAGTGTCTTTGGTTGTCAGTGAAACAAGTGGGACTTTAGTGGCTGCATCTGTATCTCCTGCTTCACTCACTTGAACTCTGAGGACGTCAAACTGCTTCAGCTGCTTAACAAGCTCCATGACATCATGAGCGTCACACGTAGTGCGAGAAGGCAGACTGTCAAACCCAGTGAAGGTGGCTTCCTGCACTTTCTGTGGTCGCCGATGCACCCATGGTCTGCTGTTGCCTTCACAGCTACCTTCAGAGGTGATTAAAGAATAGCATGGCTTATACCACTTGAGTTCCAATGCATTGAAATCATCCTTGGAATGACTTTCCAGTCTTTGTAAAACATTATGATAATATTTCCTAGGTTCTTTTTCTCATCGCCCACAGTCATAGTTCTTGCATTTCTTTCTGCTGATGCTGTGCTCATGTCACCAGCTCTGCTTTGGCAGAAGAAGCAACAATCTTCACTGACATCCTGACGTTTCCTCTTGCGCTTGATGACAGCTGCAGGGTCCATTGTGGATTAGCTCCCTATCTGCCGCCGAGACAACTGAGAATGGCAGTAGGAGACATACCTATACTTCAGCATTATTATTATTTTTATTTTTATTATTATTATTATTATTATTATTATTATTATTATTATTATTATTATTATTATTATTATCATTATCATTATCATTATCATTATTATTATTATTATTATTATTATTATTATTATTATTATTATTATTATCATAGTAGCTGGCACTGTCTGCACTTTAAGCTGCATATACCGAACCAATGTCAGGCCAGCTAGTGCACTGAAAATATTCAACATGTGAAAGTATGCTAATACTTGTACCATGGTAGTAGTAGGCACATGCGCACCTCACCCAGCACGTTAAATGTATTTTTAATGGAAATAAAGACATCCAGAGTCATAGTTCCATTAATTTATTATCCATAAACTCAAAAAAGTATGCTTTATGTGCTAATGATATCCCATTAACACGTTGTTACATAGCCCCACCACTGAAATTAAAACAATCGGAAATATTTAGAATTTGACTTTTGTGACCTTGTATGTGACCTTCAAACCAAAAATTGAGAGTGGCATCCACCCACATATTGTTTGGCATCCTTAATACTACTTATCTAAGGTGGGTATCTGCTGTTAACAAATAACGCTGTTAATTTTTTAGAGGACTTTACTCTCTTTGACCTTCCTACTATATCGTCCGAGTCCTCCTAAATAGACTTGTTCCTGAGGCAGAAAGCTTCCTCCCAGAATCTTAATGTAGAACGACTGATAAGATGTTTGTTGCCCGATAAATACAGGAAAAGTGTAAAGAACAGCATCATGACTTGTACATGAACTTCAACGACCTTACTAAGGCCTTCGCCTCGGTCAACAGGGAAGCCCTCTGGCAGACCTTCAGTCATTTTAGTTACCCACCAACTTTCATTACCATTGTAAGTCAGCTCCACGGTGGCATGAACGGCAGTGTCCTGCACAATGGCACCCAGTGTGAGTTCTTCCCCATCCATACGGGAGTAAAACAAAGGTGCATACTGGAACCAACTTTCTTGTCCATTTTCTCGGCTGCCTCCCTTACCCATGCCAGTGCCAATTTAACAGGCGGTATGGAGATCCAGTACCGGATGGAGGGTCTTCTCAACATAAGAGGAATCTGGGCTGGAACAAAGGTGGTGGAGGCTTCCATCCCTGAACTTCAGTATGCAGACGACCTCACCCTCGTCACTCACACTGAACACAACTCACAGGAAATCCTGTACATCTGCGCAGACGCGTATCTACATTTCGGCATTGAGGTGGACATACGTACGACTTATAATCTCTTCCAGCCTGCCCCTGGTTCAGCCACACCTCCACCATCCATCCAGCTAAACGGTACTTCCTTCTTTAATGCTAACTACTTTCAATACCTTGGCTCCTGGCTGTCCACCACCATGGAAATCGATAAAAAGCTTCAATATCTCAAGCCTTTGGCCGATTCCGTACCCGTGTCTTCAGCTGCAGGGAACTGAAATTGTCTACAAAGCTGGACATTTATCGACCAGTGGTTCTCCCCACCCTACTGTATGGCGGTGAGACATGGGTTACGTACATGAGGCATCGCAAAGCAATTGAAAACTTTCACCAATGTAATCTACGTTCCATCCTTCGAGTTCTCTGAGAAGAAAAGAGAATAAATGCCAGTATTCTCGCTGACACCAACTGTAGGAGCATTGAGTCTACCATTATTAGTGAGCATCTACGTTAGACTGGCCATGCTAGTCACCTGGACAACAGTAGACTACCATGGGAGCTGTTCTACAGTCTTCTAATGAATGGTAAGTGTAACACTCTTGGGCAACGGAAAAGGTATGAGGATAGTCTTAAGACAAATCTGAAAAAGTGCCAAATCGACCCCCCTCACATGGGAGACGATCACTCCACACCATAACGCTCGTAGGAGCACCACACGAGAAGATGTCAATACTTTCGAGTTAGCTCGACTGCATACCGAGACAGATAATCTCCAGCGCCGGAAAGACGCCGCTGCCGCCCCTCCCGCGCTAGATGTAGCCCTCCACACGTGGAACAGATGCAGACGGCCCTGCCGGTCTCGTATTGACCTCTCGAGTCACCTCAGAGCTCACTAACGAAGGTGACATCACTGATAACTCTAATAACTTTGTATCATAGCTGGATGATCGTCATACTCGATTCCGAGTGACAGCAAAGTAGTAGTAGTAGCAGCAGCTTGAGCATGTGCGTGCGTGCGTGTGTTTTTTAAGTGTATATATGTGTTTCAAGTGTATGTGTGTATCTCTGGTCAAGGGTCACAGTTGAAGTCTTGACATGTCTTGAATATGAAGGAGGTGGAGAGACTGTGATGGAACTTGACAAGTATGTCGAGGGCTGCGGATTCAGAACACATTTATCTAATTATAGAAAACGTCGGCTCAGTAATGCAAGTGATGGTCCACAAGTACATGTAACTGGAGAAGGGAGTCGGCGGGTGTCCCAAGTGACTTCTGTAGCATTGTACTTCTCATCATGCGCCTCACTTCCCAGCCAAAGTGACGTCCACCCACTTCTGAGGTATTTCGGGTCAAGGTCATATGCTCTAAGTACACCGTGCTGTAATAAACTTTTTTTTTCAGCTGTAAAATTACAGTATATTAGTTTATACATATATATATATATATATATATATATATATATATATATATATATATATATATATATATATATATATATATATATATATATATATATATATATATATATATATATATATATATATATATATATATATATATATATATATATATTTTTTTTTTTTTTTTTTTTTTTTATTAATTTTATTACTATTATTATTATTAATATCATGATCATCATTATTAGTAGTAGTATTTTAATATATCTTAGCCTCCCAGGCCTTCATGTGGGCCATTAAAAGAGACATGTGCCCGGGTGGGCTAATGCCTGTAAAAAAACAACAGCAACAACAACTCTAAAATCTCTTCACTCCACCAGTGTGCTCAGACAGCTTCAGGTTCATCTCGTAGACACGACCAAGTTTTGAGTTCTGTTTTGTCTAATGGCTTCATAGCATGTAAATGACTTATAATATTTTCATGATATGTAATGGTTTCATGACATGTAATGGTTTCATGACATGCAATAGTTTCATGACATGTAATGGTTTCATGACATGCAACGGTTTCATGACATGTAATGGTTTCATGACATGTAATGGTTTCATGACATGCAATGGTTTCATGACATGTAATGGTTTCATGACATGTAATGGTTTCATGGCATGAACTGCATGGCTTCTGAACATATTTACTCACACACACACATATATATATATATATATATATATATATATATATATATATATATATATATATATATATATATATATATATATATATATATATATATATATACTTAAATTTCATCATTATACATCTGCAGGGTGAATGGGGAGCCGGAGACGGCCCCTTGATCACCTACCCTAACTACCCCATAATCTGGTATCAGTGGCGGTAACACCTGTCATGTGAGCTCATAGCTCCTGTCACCTCACAACTACTGTACTACCTCTTATCTTAGTGGTTCCTTTAAAATGTTGGCAACTAATTGACACCGACTGAGAAGAGGCGAATTGGCGACACTATGTATAGATAAATTACCTGCACTTCATATAGTTCACTACTCCTGGTACACTCTCCTAAAAACGTAGCGGCCACCCTAGGCCTGATGTATTTGGAAATGAAAACAATGACATGTGCACACCAATCTCGGATCGGTTGGTATTTCTGATTGTGAGTTGCACCTTTCGTTCTATCTTCTTACACCTGATAATCGCCATATCTGCAGTATACCACCTTGTCACGGGAAACAACCACACGGGGTGGAGACTTCAAACACGTGATAAAAATTATGTGTGTATTTACAATATTTACAATCTTACTATTTGCCTCGTGGTTTCCTCCACACAATCCAGGTTCTCTGGTCTTCAATCTCGACAATGCCCAACCCAGGGTCTCTCTCTCCGTGGCTTGACGGCTCTCGACTCCTCGCTTCCCACATCGTCAACCCGCCAGGTTGACTCTCTTGTTTTCTTTCAGTCGTAACATTAATTGCTAACACACATATTAAAGTCCATATACTATCTTTTTACATAAGTGTTTACATAACATAAGTTCATACAACACAGCAGGTGAGTATCTATCCCAGTCAGTAGGACACATTCTTAATCATAGACTTTAGGGTACCATCGAATCTCTCATTGAGACTGTTAGCAATAGGATAATAGGGAGTGGTAAAAGCCTGCTTAACACTTATTAAGCGACTTACTTCATACATTAAAGCTGACGTAAACTGTGAGCCTCTGTCTGTCAAAGATTCTGCATCAGGTCACCTTGTAGAGTAATCTACAAAAGTTAGAATGTAACGATTGCCTCGTGAGGATACTGGATGAAAGGGACCTACTATATCAATAGCAACAGTTTGAAATGGAGTGGTCATCAGTGGCATGGATACTATTGGGACTTTACTAACCTTGCCCTTGGGTGTAGTCCTTTGACAAATATCACAAGTTGTACACCATTTTTTGACATCGGCTACTACCCCTGGCCAGTAGAAACTAGATAATATCCTGTCCTCGGTTTTCTTACTCCCGTATGACCTCCCATTAGTCATTCATGAGCTAGCATGAGAATTTTCTTTCTATGCTGAAAAGGCGCCAACAACTGCTTTTCTTCACTACTATGTTTGTTATGTATCCTATACCAAAGTTCCCTTCTTTAACAAGGTGTAAGTTATCGTCCTGAGAATGGTGTTGGCGTCGTAACAATCCTTGTAAACTTTCGTCCGACTCCTGTTCCTCAGTGGTAATGATACCTTCAGGTCCCTCTACCTCTAGTGGAACTTTAAGGGGGCACACTGGTTGTTTCCGCTTCCGCCCTTGTGACCGTATCACTCCTGTTCCTCCAAAGTCAGCAGCAGTTACCATCATGTCGAGGAATGGGTCTTCACAGGAGGTAGAAAAGGTGTTGTGAAGTTTTTCAAGTGAAAAATCTTCTATGTTATCTGAAGTTCCTTTTGAGATGTAGTCATCAGCATTACAGGGTGTCTCGGGCAACACTTCCCTATCTACCCGAGTGGAGTCTGATTCTGGATCTGGCTGTGTCACACCCTGGATGTTCCCTAAGATGAGGTCACAAATGGTATCCCTCATACAAGTTGCCTCCACCTCGACACTATAGTAAGGTGTATTCACGATGATTCTGGTGACTGGACAAATGCGAGCGGTTCGATCAATCAACAGGCACCTCTTGATACTACAAGTTTTCTGCTCAGGTTGAATAAACTTCTTCTTGATCATTACTCCCGTACAACCAGTATCTCTTAACACTTCCACTTGTTATTCCCCAATATAACCATATGTAGTTTTCAAACCCTCACTAATCGAGCCTGAACCTATGATCAGGGGAATTTCCTCGCCTGTGGGTAGGATTACTATGGAAGTAGGTTGTACGAAGCATGCACCAGTCTCGTATTCTTTGACGTTCTTTACACGTGGGGTCATCTCTTGAGCTTTCTACCCTCTTCAGTGGGTTGAACAATCTATATGCCCTCCCTCCCCTCCACTAACCTTTCCTTCTCTTCCATCTACTTATCTTTCCCTCACGCCCCTCCACTAACGGCTCCCTGAGACTAATATATCCCGCCCTCCTCTCCAGTAACCTCTCCCCCACCCCTCCACTAACCTTTACCCCTCCACTCCACTATAAACAACCACATCTAACCTAACCGCTTCCTCCCTCCCTCCCCTCCACTCAACTATAACCGCCCACACCTAACCTCACCCCTCCCCCCTTCTCACCTTTTAAGCAACTCTCAAAATTTGCATCGTTCCTCCTTGTTTCAGACCCAACTCTTTTCATCCCTCGGTGTGTTCAGTTCAATCCCCCGCACCTCTGTCAAACTCCTTTCATCATCCCAAATTATTGTTCATTACTTTTCCTCTTCCCATCCTCTGTTGTGATCGTTAGTGCTCTTGAACCAATATGATCATATGAATTCGTTTTCCCTCTATGTCGTCATTTCGCTCCTCCATTCACCTGTCTTTTCCTCTTCATTGGCCTCTTCTTCCTTTGATGTTTATAAGCGTTTTGATGACTTATGAGGGGAACTGCGTAAGTAACATCTGAGAAAAGTTTAAACGGGGTTACGCTGGAGAGAGAGAGAGAGAGAGAGAGAGAGAGAGAGAGAGAGAGAGAGAGAGAGAGAGAGAGAGAGAGAGAGAGAGAGAGAGACTGTCTCCCTTGATCTTGAGTAACACGATGAAAGATACAAGCTAATTACACAACATTAGATAAATCTCCAGAGTTAAAAATAACCTAAATGAACATACAATTCACTGGTTAATAACATAATAAAGAAGCCGATGAAGTACGTTTTTCACAATTTACTCTGAAAAATATTGGAAAATTTGTGGTGCTTTTGTATTCAAAATATGGTCATAAGTTTTGTCTAAGGAATGATCAGATTAGGCGAGGCTATAAACATGAAATATCACAGTGTAGAAGACCACCATCTAGCCTCACCCACGTACACAAGGTTTGGGTGCAGGCGCCGTTGGAATGACAAATATGAAATACTACCAAGCAGAATCTTTTTGACTTGTAATATATATGCTTTAAGACATGTAATTTATGGCTTCCGCTGCTGAAAAACCTTAAGATTAATCACACTTAAGCCTGAGTTATAAGCGGCTGGAGAAGGCCAGTGCTTTAGGGAGAGTCTGGTGATCACTCCCTGAAGCCTCGCCCCCGCTATCCTTCCTTGTTTCCATGCTTCACCTCGCTATATCCTTCTGTGTTCCCACACCTCACCCTGCTTGACTTCCCTTGTTCCCACACATCACCCCGCTACCCTCCCTTGTTACTATGCCTCACCCTGCTACTCTCCCTTGTTCCTTCGCCTCACCCCGCTACCCTCCCTTGTTTCCACGCCTCACCCCACTACCCTCTATTGGTCCCCCTGCTCCCCCCCCCTGTGCAGTAGAGTAAGTTTCAACTGTGTTCACTTGTACTCGTCCTCGCAGGCCAAGCAGCAAGAGAGAATCACAGGAGGCTGAAATATTAAATTTTTTTCGAATGAAGTAAAATATGACTCCTAATAAGACAAAATTTGCACTGATTACACAAAATAATCTGATATAATGTTTTAGCGAGGTAGAGAGCGTCAGAGTTGGTGATTAGTAATCAAAATATCTCTTGGCCAAATAAACATGGATGGCCTCATTAACCACACATACATATTGTTTTAAAATATGCAAACTTAAAAAAAATATAATTTTGGGGACAGTTGGTAAACTTACCCCTCGTTAGGTTAAGGCTTAAAACTTTAAGATATTATTCTATAAAGATGGATATTTTTTGTTTGCTATTCTTAAAGCTCTAAGGGCACTAGTACACATAGATAGAATTTACTCCATTTCATTTCAGACGTCTATTCGTTTCTGAGAAGGAAATTTAGCTTTGATTAAATTAAGATATATGAGGTCAGATTAGCTTAGTTTAAGTTCTCACTAAAATTGGCCATTTATAATTAAAATCATGTATATCTACAAGGCTTGGAATTACGTACACATTCGTATTCGAAAAAAAATTTAATAAGATTGAAATACACACTTATATTTATTTACCTCACTCCCTAAAGAGGTATTTGTGTGTGTGCGTGTGTGCGCGTATACGTGTGAGTGTGTGTTTAAGAAATAAAGTCTGTAGGTCAACAGGGTATCATTTACTACCAAGTATTACCTCTTGAGTAGTTCCTATATCTAGCCACACTTGCAATAATTTGAATATCTTGCAATGCTTGAAGTACAATACGTACTATATCTTGCAACACGCGTAGTAGTTCATTTAAATTACAATATGTGCAATAATACATATATCTTACAACACGTAACAATTCCTAAATCTTGCAACATGTGCAATCGAACAACTCACATATTCCTTGATAACACCCGGTACACTCTTATTTGTTGTTGTATTAGCCACACTTTCACCACCTGTTGGTGAAACAGTCTTTAACGTAACCAAAAAAGTGAAAACAAGGTTGGACATTAGCTAGACTGTTGGGAGGATTTCAACCCATGTACAGACAATAGAGGAGTTTCAGACCAAAATTCATTTGTGGTGAACACAGACAACTGTCCAGTCGCATTGTTGACATGGTGGCGCACCCCCAATATACAGCATCCTGAACCAGAGGGTAACTTTTTTGAGGACTTGTATTAGTGAAATTTGGTTGTGTGGTATTTGGTTGGAGAGTGTAAAGGCCTGGCCTTTGGGATATAAATCCCTTGCCAGGATAATCAGGATCTTTTAAAAAAGGAAAGTCAAGAACCATGGGTTTCCAAGGAGTAATAAACAACCATTAGAGATTGACATATCTTTACTAGGAAAATAATCACAATAATTTAACTCTGACACCACTCACACAAATATTAAATAAACAGCACTGGAGTCAAACAATTACTTAAAACAAAACAATCAATGCAACAAAGAACAGGTATTTTCTACGGCTGCCGATGAATCTTTCTCCTAGCCAGCACGGTGGAATGTTCTGGTAACGTGGTGATCAGCCCTCAGGGGGAAGGTCCAGTGCAGCTTCCTCACTTGGCGCCGGCGTTGGTGGGCGATGTCTTGCCACACAGGAGAGACGCCAGGGCACGAACGGTGGATAGGGCGTGGAGGAAGTGGCGAGCACGTGGCAGACGCGGCAGTAACTGGAGTAGGTGACCGGAGTTGACAGCCGAATAGTAAAGGACTGGGAATCAGCCCACGAGCCCCAGGAACCTCAGATGAGTACACAACCAGAGTTGGAATCGAACAGCGGGGTGAAGTACAGCTGTGGTGATGGCTGGATCGTATCTGGCGTGCGTCGAGGCAGCAGCAACCTTCTCACCTCCGTCTTCCCCCCTAGTGGGGCCGTAAACAAGCGGCAGACAGCTGCTTACAGAGAACACCGACGAATTTATTGGGTTTTCATCTCGTTCTCTTACTATAAGTCGCCTGTGCAAAACTATACGAGTGTCTTCCGTTCGTATTGATATTATAGAAATTAGAAGAATTTGATGCAAGTAAGGGTGAGGGTAGTGGGGAAGTGGAGGTGGTAGAGACGAAGAAAAGACATCAAATCAAATGGAGAAAGTTTGCCGACACAGCTGACTAGACAAGCAGATGGACAGACAAACGAGAGGCATTGTACCCGGGTCATCTGAGCTCTTAGAAAATAAAAAGAAAGTAACAACGTATTTAACATAGTAAACTATACTTGTAAACTCAGATAACTCTACTTTGCCATAATTCTTGTTTACGTAATACAAAACTTTTTCACTCTGTTTCTTCGCTGAGAAATATTTCCTAATGCTAAACCAGGAATGTTTCGCTGCAAATAATAAATTATGAAAATTTCACTGAGAGTAACACCTGTGATATTTAGCTGAGAGTAACACCATCTTTATTTAGCTAGGATTAACACTCAGGATATTTCGTTGAGAGTAAAATACAAGGACTAATTCGCTGTTCTTTTTTGCGCGCCCCCCTACATAAGGACAATAAGGCCAATCGGCCGTCAAACTGAATTACACACTCTCTCGCCAAGTAGGGCAGTTGCACCCAAGTTTTAGTCAAAGTTGACTGCTAGTGGGTGTAAGGAATGAGACAATTGATCTCGCACTTCATAGAGTGGGTGAAATGATGGTTTTCTAGAGAAAGTATTTTATATGGTACAAAATTTTGGATATAAGGATAAAATAGTGTCTAAGAGATTGGTAGTTAGAATGTATTTATAGAGATCGTCAAAGGTTTTGTTAAGGGGCAACAAGAGCGAATTGGTCTGCACTCTGAGATGTTATGCTGAAGGCGGTGTTTTCTATTTTCGCTACAAATTCGACACTGAGTAAGTACACGGGAAGGCTTTCTCATGAGTTCCCAACATGGCCTATAGCAAAATCTTATTCTGGAGGCAATATCACTCAGCCGAGTCAAACATTTATTCAAGCCGTATTGATATCTTGTGTCACAATGTTTATCATAGTGGCATCCTTGACCACCGAAGGGTCAAGACGTACCTGGCGCTCCTCTCGGAGCAGCCAGGTCAACTGTTAAGTTGGCCCATACCAACCCCCTCCCCTGAACCCTCCTCCCCACCGGAATATCAACAAGTTCTCGCCAGAAGTTACAATTTCATTTAGGAAAGGAACGGAACCAGTGTTAAACAGAGGTGAACAGTGGTGAACAGTGCTTAAGTCAGTGAGAACAACTCAACAGTAACAGTCGTACCCAAGTTAACCTTCACACAGTGAGGTCCCAGGTACCCAGTGATAACGGCCCGTGAGACCCAACAACAACTAGCGATGTGTTAATCCGTCTACGATAGGAAGGCCTAAGACCAAACCTCACTCATATAACACCATCTATGAGGGAATTACTACACCACGTCGGGCCCCTCATAACACCATCTGTGAGGGAATTACTACACCACGTGATGCCCCTCATAACACCATCTGTGAGGGAGTTACTACACCACGTGATGCCCCTCATAACACCATCTGTGAGGTAATTACTACACCACGTGAGGTCCCTCATAACACCATCTGTGAGGTAATTACTACACCACGTGAGGTCCCTCTTAACACCATCTGTGAAGGAATTACTACACCACGTGAGGCCCCTCATAACACCATCTGCGAGGGAATTACTACACCACGCCAGGTCCCTCATAACACCATCTGAGGGAACTATTACACCACGTGAGTTCCTCCTAACACCATCTGGGAGGGAGTTACTACACTACGAGTTTGCTGTTCAACACCTACATTAATCTGTATGTTCACTGTATGTTCCTTCACCTTTCTCTAATGAAGGCTTTTGTTAAACCACCAATGTATGTAATAAGTCATTTATGCCCAATGTATATTTTCAGCCTTCGGGCTGCAAATTTTTTCAATAAACCGTTAATTATTATTATTATTATTATTATTATTATTAACACTGGTACCTCGCTAGTAGTTATGGTTAAAGCTTCATCAGATATAGGGAGTGTGCAGGCGGATTTTGTGAAGTTGTCTACATAGTCGTGTTTGTAGAAGCCAATGTGAGATGGGATCTATATAAAGTGGATAAGAAGGGCGTCCGACTCCGCCCTTATGTGGCAATGCTGGATTTGTCTCATTAGATCCTGACAGACAGGACGGGGTGAGATGATCTACTCTAGTCCAGAACGAGAATCACTGATCGCCAGTCCACTGCACTCCTTGTCCAGTTGATGTGTTCGCCCAATCCGTTAGGTAACAAGTTGTTTTGGCGACACACGTCATTCCTGAATACGCCACATAAGCGCAGCTGGTGCACCCGTGTCCCGTAGTGAGCCGTCGGTGTAGTCTGTAGACAATGATTGAGTCCTCTAGGATGACTATTGTGACTCTACTGATCTACTGTAGTTTTGCTTGTCGTTGTACTATTGCATGGTTATCTGTCTTAGTGTCAGAGTAGTGTAGATACGGCTGGGTGATGGCCCAATGGGCGCTCTCCCGTCATCTATCTGAGGAATGTGATTTACAGAGTTCCTTTAACACGTCTGCCACGTGTGAGATACAGGGGTTAAGTCAACTGAGGGCTGGGCACCTCGTGATGACCTGTGGAAATCAGAGATGCTTGGAGGACGTGGGAATGTCATCCAGCACGTGAGAAGGAAATGATAAGGTATGCTTAGATGCCGTTTATCTAGTTAATTCGGGTAGTGTAATTAATATAAATGCTACTTGTAATTAGCCTACATTTATATAAGTACTACTGTCAGTATGTTGAGAGAGGCTATTACATCCTTTCCCTTACGCAAATCTGTTTTTTTTTTTAGATGATAGCAGTAGAGGTAGAGTAATTAATGGTTGAGACATATTGGTCCCAGTGATCAGGGGTGGTCTCGGGATACAAACCGGGTGTAGAATTGTTTGATGGTGTCCGTCAAGTCATCATGAACTGTGTGACAGGCTGTGACCTTTATGAACTATATTGTGCTGTCATGGGATCTAGTATGAAATGGCGATGACGATGTAGTCTGAGATGAAATGAGTCACAACGCTTACCTTTAGTCTGTTACTGATAAGGCCAGCGCTTAGTATCTGGCCAAGCGTTCCAAACTTAGTACAGTATGTGTGGACCTTGTGGAGTTTTGACGAAGTATACTAAACGTGTTCCATTATTGTTGATTCTGCCAAGGAACCGTGAAGATCAGGATGGCGAGTGTTAAAATCGCCCGTGTATAGTATTTTGACTTATGAGTGGGTTTGGGAGATGTTCAGGTCTCATGGTTTGTCCATGACCGTTGTAGAAATGAATGTAACTGCCTGCCACGTTGAGTTGTAGGAGTTGATATTGGGTGACATCATCGTGGCTTGTTCTAACCAGTTCGTGCAGTAGAGACTGTCTGATTATGAGGCCGTTTTGAATGAGTGAGAAGTACATGACATATCCAGAAAGAAGCTTAGGGTTGTGAATCTGGACGCCTCTCATAAATGGTTCATGTAGAAGAACGACGTCCGTGTTATGAGTGTGGATGTAACAGTAGTGTGTTGAAACGACCGATGTGGCCGTGTATATTCCGTGAGAGAAACCGGAGCTGCTCTAGATTATGATGGGTGAGAGGTCTTTGCCGATTTTCTATTGTGAATTATCAGTGGAGGGTGTTCTTGAGTGCCGGATTGGTGTCCATTTGCATGAGTTGGGATCTTGGTGGTCTTTCGATGGGAGAGTCAGTAGCAGTAGCGTAGTTAGCGAAATGATGGCAAAGGAGTTCATGTTGGCGAGTGATCATTTCATTTCATTTTTCGAGCAGATGTTTCTCTTTTTCTAACTCAAGGGTGTGCTCACAATGATCATAACTTACATCCTGAGCTCGTTCTCGTGGGAATCGTGTTTGTTTCTATTTCTCCATCAGGATCAGCCGGTATCGGTCATGTTCTCTTTGATTTATTCATCTGCTTCCGCTTTCTGTCGAATGGCGGATTCAGTCAGTTTCCGATTTTATAATTTTCTACTTGTTGTTTTAAGTCTTTTTTCCTGTTGTATTTATAGATGTTCCTGCATTGCCTTGTTACGGTCCCTCAGCTGGGTGTTTAGTGAGGCGATTTCGTCCTTAAGAAGTTGTATATGGATCTTGTGAATGTGGCACAGCCATGCCAGATAGTTTTTTCCCACCTTACCACAGCGGGGACACTTCCATTTTGTCGTATCAGATGGTTCGTCGTTGTCGGGAATGTCTGAGGCTGACTTATAGCTTGTCGCCAATCGGAGCTCACACTCGCGAGAGTCATGATGAGACCGTGAACACCAGCCTCATAGCACTTGTCTCCAGCAGTGAGTTGATATATGTCCAGTCCTTAGCATCTGGAGCAGGAGACAGACTTGGAGTCCATGGGGGTGAGTTGGTATGGTGGGAGACAGGGAAACAATAAAATTAATACTCGAATAAGGACGAGGAGGTTCAGTTCCTTCCCTAAGGATAACAGTTCTGTTGAGCGGCTGGACATTTTCAGGAAACGTCGGGTCCGAGACACCCCCGGGAGGTCAACTCTCGCAGGAATTTCGTCTGCTAGTAAGGAAAACAAATGGGACGCGCGACCTTTTTTTTTTTACGGGGATTAGCCCACCCGGGCACAGGACACTGACCCACATCGGGGCCTGGGGGGGCGAAAATGTGATAGTAGTAATAATAATAATAATAATAATAATAATAATAATAATAATAATAATAATAATAATAATAATAATTATTCATAGTAAATGAAATTTATAATAAAATAAAAACAAATTTGAAAATAAATATAATAATAAAGAACCATAAAGAAATACAAAAAAATCAAAAGTGAAACAATATTTTTTTTTTTTTAGGGGATTAGCCCACCTGGGCACAGGTCACTGACCCACATCGGGGCCTGGGGGGCGAAAATTTAATAATAATAATAGTAATTCATATTAAATATAATTTATAATAAAAAGTAAAATAAAATAATAATAACAACAATAATAATAATAATAATAATAACACTGTAATAATGTTAATAAAGAAAAAATAATAATAATCAATAGTTAGAAACGCTATATGTACAGTATGTTGTGTTGTCAATAGTAAGAGAAACAATTGAGATCCTGCAATGTGTGTAAATGAGGCAGAAAGACAGATCAGCAACCTGGGACTTGGTCACAATATTCGTGATGCCATATGGCAGCAGGGTCTACCATTAGACAACACATTATGCTTCCAATATCTTCCCAGGCGGTAGTACCTCCCTGTTTGGTAGCTGCCTACTACCTACTTTCCAAAGCGACCTGTGTCCCAACTGCCAGCGTCTTCCAGGCTTTAACAAGCCGTCTACGCATCGCAGACGTTTGCTGGTACTTTTAGAAAATAATGCTTTCAACGTGTAGTACCTGCAGATTTACCCAGGACAAAACATCCCATATATCAGAGGAGAATACTGGATAAAAGTTGGCGAATTGCCCCATCTCTACAAGGAACTTCGCCAAGATCCAAAGAAGGTTCACTAGTACTGTACACTAGAATGTATTCTGATTGGGGACGAGGGTTATCCACCCTGTGTATATTTGTTGAAACCCTATCCTAAGATGCTCTAAGCAAAGAAAAACTAATAATTACAAATTGTCACGTACCAGGCGTGTCGTATGGTGTGCATGTGGATTTTGTACAAGTAAATGGAGAATATTAAACAAAGCTATTGAAACAAAGGTAGATACTGCTGTTGACGTTGTAAAGTGTGCTACACTTTTTCATAATATCATCATTGACACAGAGAGTCTGGACGCAAAGTCATATGCAATTCAAGAATGTACAGTTGAGAATAACACAGCACCCTCTAAAAATAAACAATGCTTTACATTCTTCTGCAAAGAATGTGAGAGATACATTGTAAAGCTACTTTTATAGTCCACAAGACTTACATCTTGGCAATATCAAGCTGTTAACAGTGGAAAATGATTGTATAGCCTTCTTTAGTTTTGGTGTAGAATGCCAGGACTGAGGAAGCGACAATGAAAATATTTGATCGCTGCTTCCAGGTCGCGCGTCTAGTTCCCGCTTCCTGGTCGTTCGCTACACCAAAGTAGCACGTTCACTCGGATGGTAGCTCGATGCCGCAAGATGCTCGCAAATGGGACGTAGCCCTAATGGGTAAATTATCTCCTCGGTTTTATAAGGCGACGAATTATCTTTGATTTTAACTATTTTTTGCCTGTTGGTAATGGGTGTCTGAGTCAAATTCACTGTCAGATTTGTGGTAGTTGGCGCGCTTACCAGAATTTTTTTTTTTTTTATTATTTATTTTTTATTTATTTATTTATTTATTTTTTGAGACAGTTGTAGTCAATATGATCCCATGAGGCCTGTTTAGCACCTTGTGTCTCCGTTTTTTGTCACCACAGTATCTTTAGTAGTCTTGGTAATGTTAACTTCATTTTCATTCACTTCTGTATGGAAGGTCGCCATCAGATCCAAAGTGTCTTTTAGTATATCCACGGTGGATTTTTTTGTATAATCGAAACACCTCTGCTGTGGCAACACTGACCATTACTCCACTATTACGTCAATTAACTAGGTATTTTTAGTTTGCCTGAGGTGGGACTCGTGTCAGCTATAATTTTATCTGCTAAATAACGGCTAAGTCCAAAACCTCACAATAGTCCAACAGCTTCCAACCAGTCCAGGAGTCCTTATACTTCTCTACTTCAGCCACTGACTCCCTGTGTGCACAAATACAGTAGGCTTACTCTCAAACTAGCGCTGAGAACCAGGACTTAATTCACATCACCGCGTTGTTGTCCAGGTTTCCGTTTTCTGTTCCGCTGAGAGAACATACTAGGAACCTCTCGCTGAGAGTAACATACCAGGAACATTTAGCTGAGAGTAACACCCAGGAATATTTCGCCGAGAATAACTTATTGCGATTTTTCACTGAGAGTAATAAACCCGTTGTTACCCGTATAAGTGAAAGTGGAAGGAAAGTACAGCCGGGGTGCAGTGATAATGTGCGTAATAAACAAGTAGTTTTTAAGACACTGCAATGCTTCTTAAGGACTGCAACTTTCTGAAAATACTACAATGCACATTAAAACACTGCAACGGTTTTTTAAGACACTGTAATGTTCTTTAAGACGCTGCACCTTTTATTTAGGCACTGCAGCGTTATATAAGACACTGCAATGCTTCTTAAGGAATGTAACTTTGTCAAGACACTGCATTGCTTTTTAACACTGCAACGTTTTTAAGACACGTTAACGATTTTTTAGGCCCTGCAATATTGTGTGGAACAGAAAAACTTTATTACGTCGAAATACGGCACAGTCTTATATTAAGAGAAACAAATTACGTCAATATAATATAAAACATTTTCGCCCCCCCCTCCCAGGCCCCGATGTGGGTCGGTGACCTGTGCTCGGGAGGACTGATCCCCGTATAAAAAAAAAAAGTCTGGTTTCAGTAATATTAATTGTGAAGTTTATAGATTATTTAGCATTAGTGTAGCAATCGACTGAGTTCAATGTTTATAACGCACAATGAATATTTGTTTTATAAGCACGTTAGAATGAGTTGTTCTATCTAAGTGTATTTCTGCATTGTTTCCTCAATAACAGACTAAGTATGAATTTAATAGTATCAACACTATTATGAATGTCAAGCTTAAGTACCCACGGCTTGGCTGTTAATCTGCATTACGCTACGTTATACACTGTTATGTATCACAGTATCAAGTTAAGCTGTTCATTCTCAGTGAAAGATGTGAACACTAACTGAAAATTTATCTTCAATGTTTGCTCAATAGTCCGTATGGTGAAAGTCGGTCCCATAGGCACGACTGCCCGTTAGAGACTGTGGATACAGCACATTGTATACTAAGCCTCCGGTACACAAGTAGATAGCATGGCCAGTATTGATCTTGACCGCCTTCACTTCCCTAAGTTGTAAACTTAGATACCCATTTACTGCTGGGTGAACTGTGTTACGAGTTGGGGATTTAGAATATAGTTAAAAGTCTACCCAGATCCCAACAGGCAACAACAATAAAAAAACAAAGACAATCGGACTATAAAAGGGTAGACAAAGGATGCGAGTTTTTGTTGTGTATAATATAGTACTATAAATTCCTTAACAAAATATCCAGCTTTCTATAATTTACCCTTAACCATACTTAACCTAAACATTAACAGTATATACATATTTATACAACATACAATAATTTTGAAGCAAGTGGACGCGGGGAGGCAATATAAGATTACAAATACTTAAGTGCGGAGCTGAGATGGCTGACGAGTAAGGCTGAGTATTGTAGAAGACGGTAGGTAGTCACTGTGCTGTAGGTTTCCAGGATAGGTGATCCTGTGGTCACTTCCCAGAGTGAACTGAACTCTCCTCGAACTGGAGCTGACGAAGAAGACTTGGAGGAGGTGACGCAACAACCAGGATATGGAGAAGGGAAACCCAGGAGTGGTAACTAAGACTAGTCATACTCGGGTTTCGTCCCTAGATGGCGTTGCTCGTGGTGCTGGGTAGGTAGATCATGACAATAGATGGCGTGGTTCGTAGTGCTGGGTAGGTAGATTATGACAATTGATGGCGTGGTTCGTAACAACTGGGAACGCCGGTTTTAGTTTTTTTAGTTTAACAAATTTATTGACAAAGCTTGGAGTAGTTTGCCTCTTCTGAGTAATTCAGTCAGGTCTTGACACTGAGGGTGGTATCACTTCTCACTGCCATGCACGATAGAGGTTCGTACACAAAGAAATACACCATATCCATGTACCTTACCTGTGAGTCACCAACAATTAAAGTTTTTATACCTTCCTTGTCATCCCTGTCCCTGACTGTACTAACGTCCAATTCGTCTATCAAGGGACTGAACGAGTTGGTACACTTAGCTGTTGTTGTCGTTGTTGTCGTATCCTTGGTGTATTTCTTCACCACCAGCTTCGTCTTCCCACTCCTCACAACGTTCCACTCGCTCGAGTTTTCGTCAAACACTGGCTTTCCTTGTCCAGCCTCCCCTTTTAACCTCGCCAGCTCTTCCTTTAATTTCAGGTTCTCCAGCGTGGCCCTCTCAATTTCTTCCTTGGCCCTCGCCAATTCTTCCATGGACCACTCCAGTTTGGTCAACAAACTCGCACACCCAAGACCACACATAACACTGGCCATATCTGATAATTATGGCCAGTGCTATGTGTGGTCTTGGGTGTGCGAGTTTGTTGACCAAACTGGAGTGGTCCATGGAAGAATTGGCGAGGGCCAAGGAAGAAATTGAGAGGGCCACGCTGGAGAACCTGAAATTAAAGGAAGAGCTGGCGAGGTTAAAAGGGGAGGCTGGACAAGGAAAGCCAGTGTCTGACGAAAACTCGAGCGAGTGGAACGTTGTGAGGAGTGGGAAGACGAAGCTGGTGGTGAAGAAATACACCAAGGATACGACAACAACGACAACAACAGCTAAGTGTACCAACTCGTTCAGTCCCTTGATAGACGAATTGGACGTTAGTACAGTCAGGGACAGGGATGACAAGGAAGGTATAAAAACTTTAATTGTTGGTGACTCACAGGTAAGGTACATGGACAGGGCCTTTTGTGGTAAAAACAAAAATAGGATGAGGGTGTGTTTGCCAGGAGCTGGGGTGGGGGATATAATTGACATGATGGACAATATCTTGTCTGGTAATGGGAACAAACCCATTATCTGCCTCAGTGCAGGAGGCAATGATATTGGCCGGTGTAGGAGCGAGGAGTTCTTGATAAGTTCAAGGCAGCTATAGATCGTATTAGGTCTAAGGGAGGGATCCCTATCATATGCTGTGTCCTGCCTAGAAGGGAGTTGGCAGTGAATGGTTGTCAAGTTGGTGTCAACGACCGTCTTGACAGATATTGCAAGTCAATATCTGTCCCATTCATTGACAACTGGGACAACTTCTACGGCAGAAGGGACCTTTATGCTATGGATGGGGTGCACCTGTCTCGGGATGGGGTGGCAACCCTGGCTGGGTCTCTAGAGGGGGCAGTTCAAAGGATATCGAAGTCTTTAAACTGCTAGGGGAACATATGGGCACGGGGGTGGGGGAAATTGCAGTGGGCGCGGGTAAACAAAGTAAAAGATTACAGGGAAATAGTGTTAGGAATGATGACAAAACTAAATTAAACAGGGAGTTTAAAACTAAACACGGTAAAGGGAGGACTCAGAACACGACTAACTTAAATGTCTACTAAGCGAACAGTAGAAGTATGAAAAACCAAATGGATGATATTTGGGCCTTGGTATGTACCGAAAAAATCGATATAATAGCATTCACTGAAACATGGATCAACCTAGACTCACGTGAGTTGCCAGTCGAATACCAAATTGCGGGTTACAAATTGTTCCATACCGATAGGCAGACCAGGAAAGGAGGCGGAGTAGCAATCTATGTTAGGGATAATCTGAAGTGTGAAATAAATAAGGAAATAAAATCTGAGCGGAATACAGAAACAATTTGGAAAGAATTAATCGACGGTAGGGAAAAATTAATCACAGGAGTAATATATAGACCTCCCAATCTTGATAGAGTCAATGAGCGACTTATCTGGGATGAAATGCGCAGGGCTTCCATACACAACAAAGTCTGTATAGTAGGCGACTTTAACCTTGGCCAAATAGATTGGACTGACCTTACAGGTAACTCAGAATCAGAGGATTTTCTTGAGACGATCCATGACTGTTTTCTAAGTCAACATATAACCGAACCCACCCGGGGTAATAATATACTCGATTTAGTTCTGTCAAACAGAGAAAACCTCATTAGCAATGTCGAGGTTGGGAACGAACTTGCAAACAGCGATCACAAAGAAATTAGATTCCAGTTAGATTTTCAGGGCAGACATAAGGAAAATTCCACTAAAGTACCAGATTTCAGAAGAGCAAACTTTGACAGTTTAAAGAGGCAGATGATATAGGGGGTGTCGCGCTTGGCCGTGAACCTGACAGATGACTCCGACCTGATAACGAGATCTGAGATTGCCGAGTTCCACGACAATTTAAATAATGAGTTACTTAATGCACAAAGGCAGAACATACCATACATATAACTCAGATCAGACAACAATGACCCTAAATGGATAAATAATTATTTAAAGAACATCATTGGCCAAAGGAAGGCTATAGGTAGAAGGATAAGGCGTGGCGAAATTTACCTCCAGGATTGTTATAAGATATTGGCGAGTAGGTTTAAAACCGAGATAAGGAAAGCCAAGAGGAATAATGAGGTAAGGATAGCAAGGGAGGCGAAGACAAACCCCAAAGTATTCTACCAAATGTATCAAACTAAAACACGAGAAAAGATTGGACCAATACTGTCAGATACTGGCGAGCTCACTGATAATGATGGAGAAATGAGCAATAATTTGAATAAATATTTTTCAACAGTTTTCACCACTGAAATTTTAAACATGACACCCAAGGCACCGACTCTATTCAGAGATAGTGAAGAAAACAAATTAAGCGATATAGTAGTGACTAGTAACGATGTTTGTAAGCAAATAGACAAACTAAAGCCTTATAAGTCACCTGGTCCTGATGAGATATTTGCCAGAGTATTAAAGGAATGTAAGGAAGAGCTTAGTATGCCCTTGGCAAAGTTGTTTAACATGTCATTAAAAACAGGTGTAGTACCAGAATCCTGGAGGATAGCTAATGTAATACCGATAGATCACTATCCTCTAACTACCGCCCAATCAGTCTAACATCAATAGTAGGCAAATTACTGGAAGCAATCATTTCAAACTCTATACGAAATCACCTGGAGAAGCACAGATTGATCAATGATTCCCAGCATGGCTTCACAAGCGGACATTCTTGTCTAACTAATCTATTAACATTCTTTTCATCAGTTTTCGAATCGGTGGACGAGGGGCACAATTATGATGTGGTATATCTCGACTTTAGCAAAGCCTTCGACAGAGTCCCCCACGAAAGACTAATTAGAAAGGTAAAAGCACATGGCATCAAAGGTAACATCCTTAAATGGATTAGGGCGTGGTTACAGGACAGGAAACAGCGAGTGAGCATTAACCTCACTAAGTCCCATTGGAGCAACGTCACAAGTGGAGTTGCCCAAGGCTCAGTACTTTGACCATTATTATTTATTATATACATAAACGACATAGATATAGGCATAGATAGCAACATAAGTAAATTTGCTGATGACAGTAAAATAGGACGTGTTATTATATCTAACGAGGATTCCGCAAAACTACAGGAAGATCTAAACAAAATTTTCGAATGGTCTGAAAAATGGCAGATGAAATTCAACGTCGACAAATGTAAAGTACTCAGTATAGGTGATGTAAACAGGGAAACGAGATACCAGATGAACAACGATGCCATAGAGAAATCCGACTGCGAGAGAGATTTAGGAGTAATGATAAGTAGGAACCTTAAGCCAAGTAAACAATGTGTTTTTGCTCGTAACAAGGCTAATGAAGTACTTGGGTTCATACAAAGGAGTGTTAGTTACAAGACTAGCGAGGTCATCCTAAAACTGTATCTTGCGCTTGTGAGACCACACCTGGATTACGCAGTTCAGTTCTGGTTACCTTATTACAGGATGGATATAGAATCATTGGAAAGAATTCAGAGGAGAATGACAAGACTAATCCCGGGCATTAGGAACTTTGAGTATAGAGACAGGTTAAGGCATCTTAATTTGCACTCCCTCGAGAGACGTAGAGCGAGGGGCAACCTGATAAAGGTGTATAAGTGGAAGTCAGGGCTAAACAAAGGGGACATTACAAAGGTACTCAAACTATCCAACCAGGAGCGAACTCGTAACAATGGTTTTAAATTAGACAAATTTAGATTTAGACGTCCTTGCAAGAAAGCTGGCATCCTCTTGCTGCCATCACCTTCATGCTCTGACGGCCTGCAGCCTCATTCCCCTGGATAAGAATCCAGGATGTAGGCCAATAGGAGTGGAGGAAGTGCCGAGGCGAATCATCGGAAAATGCATAATGGAGGTGGTAAAGGATGATGTCAGGGCAGCAGCAGGGAACCTGCAAGTTTGTGCTGGCCAACAAGCTGGAGGGGAAGCTGCCATTCACGCCATGAGAACGATATTTCAGCAAGGCGATTGTGAAGCCTTTCTACTGGTCGATGCTTCAAACGCATTCAACATACTTAACCGCAAGGCCGCACTGCACAACATCAACATCAAGTGTCCAAGCTTTGCAATGTACGTTGAAAACTCCTATAGGAATCCATCAGACCTTTATATAGTAAACAACAAGGCTCTAAGACGTGATACCATCTTACAGTCAACCAAGGGAACAACACAGGGGGACCCTGTTGCAATGGCAATGTATGCAATTGGCCTATCAGTGCTCCAACAAGAAATAAAATTTGAAACAACTAGGGTCAAACAAGTGGCGTATGCTGATGACCTTACAGGAGCAGGAAAAGTGGAGGGCATGAAAAAGTGGTGGGACTTGGTAACGTCGCGAGGTCCACAAATAGGATACCACCCAAACGCCAGCAAGTCCTTCCACATCGTGAAGCCAGAACATTATGAACGGGCAATGGAGTTTTTGGCGGAAATGAGGTCAAAATAACTATGGCCGGCCAATGACATCTAGGCGCAGTAATTGGCACTACGGACTTCAAGACCAAGTACGTAGCAGTACATAGAGGGAAAGGTGAATGAGTGGGTTAGTGAAATCCAAGCTCTGTCTGAGATTGCTAACACAGAGCCACATGCGGCTTTTGCTGCATTCACCCATGGAGTCAAGCATCATTGGAACTACCTGATGCGTACTATCTCTGATATCGGACCCCTCCTCCACCCTCTGGAAGAGGCTATCAGTGTCAATTTCATTCCCAAATTAGTGAAACACCCTTACTTAACCCCAGCAGAAAGAGCACTTCCTGCACTTCCATCAAGACTGGGAGGGATGGGACTAACCAATCCAGAGGAGATTGCAGCCACCGAACATCAAAAATCACTTAAGCTCACTGCATCCCTCACGGACCACATAATAGCCCAGAACGCAACAGGGGAGGTGGATACCAGTGAAGTAAACTAGATTCGTAGGACCATTACTACAGATCGACAGCACTGCCAAAATGATAAGTTGCAGCAACTGTTGCTGCAGGTACCAGAAAATTAAAAAAAAAAAGTAGCTATAGCACAGGAGGTGGGCGCCTCGAACTGGTTAACCACGTTACCGATAAGGGCAAATGGTTTCAGTCTTAATAAACAAGAATTTACAAATGCCATTGCTCTAAGTTATGGTCGGCCAGTAGAATGTTTGCCCTCCCAATGCGTGTGTGGCTCTTCCTATGACGGCGATCACGCCATGGTGTGCAAGAAAGGGGGCTTCATATGCATGAGGCATGACGAAGTAAGGGACTTCACAGCAAATATGTTGAAGGAAATCGGCCGGGATGTCATGGTAGAACCGACCCTCCTTCCATTGGATGGTGAAATCTTCCAACATAGGACTTCAAACACATCTAACGAAGCCCGAGTTGACGTCAGTGCTCAAGGATTCTGGACACGGGGACAGCGAGCTTTCTTCGACATCAGGATTTTTTATCCCATGGCCTCATGTCACCGTAACCTAGCTCTCGATGCCGCACATAGGAGGAACGAGAACGACAAGAGAAGGGCATATGGGGAGAGAATTCAAAACGTTGATCAAGGCAGCTTCACTCCTCTCGTGTTCACAACCTCTGGTGGGATGAGACCAAGTGCAAGATGTTTCTACGCCAGACTCGCGGAGATGATCTCCGAACAGAAGCAGCAGCCCAGAAGTTATGTTACAGCCTGGATGAGATGTCGACTGCCTTTCTCTCTTCTTCGGTCGGCTTTGCTCTGCCTCAGGGGAACGAGAGCTTCTGCCCCAATTCTGACAACTGCTGCAGATATTGACTATGAGGCTACAGACACTGAATGCCGCATAGATCTGCGGCTCAACTAATTCAACACAGATAGGATAGCTACTTATGTATTAGGATATTTGATATTAAGGTAATTAAATGGTGGCAAAGGTGTGGCTATTGGGGGAGGCTGGAGGCCACTGTAAGAAAAAAAAAATGTTAAACTGATTGGACAGTAGTTAGAAGATCACATTCACTATCCTCCAGGATTCTGGTAATACACCAGTTTTTAATGATATGTTAAACAAATTTGCTTTGGTCATACAAGCTCCTCCTTACATTCCTTTAATACTCTGGCAAATATCTCATCGGGACCTGGTGATGTATTAGGCTTTAGTTTGTCTATTTGTTTATTAACATCGTTACTAGTCACTACCAGCTCACTTAATCTATTTTCTTCACTATATCTTCATATAGTCGGTGCCTAGGTTATCATGCTTAAATTTTCGGTGGTGAAAACTGTTGAAAAATATCTGTCTATCGTTATCCGTTAGTTCGCTGGTATCTGAATGTATTGGTCCAATTTTGTCTCGTGTTTTAATTTGATACATTTGAAAGAATCCCTTGGGGCTTTACTTCGTCTCCCTTGCTACCTTCAGTTCATTATTCCTCTTTGCTTTTCTTATCTTGGTCTTAACCCTACTGGCCAAAGCCTTATAATAATCTCGGAGGTAAACTTCACCACGATTTATTCTCCTACCTATAGCTTTCGTTAGTCCAATAATATTCTTTAAATAATTCTTAACCATTTGGGGTCATTGTTATTTGATTTGAATTTTCTGTATGGTATGTTCTGCCTTTGTGCGTTAAGTAACTCATTGTTTAAATTGTTATGGAACTCATCAACCTCAGATCTCCTGATCAGGTCATCCTGAACTGTCATAATTTGTGAGGTTATCGTTGTCAGTTGTCCAGGTAAAGTTAGGTCGCCCTCTGTGGGTACATTGTGTGGGGTCACCTCACGTGAGGTCATGTAATTCACCCCCAAACGTGATACCCGTTCTCTCAGCTGCCTTTTCAAATTATGAAAGTTTGCCTTTCTGAAATCTGGGATTTCAATGGAATTTTCCTTACGACTAATATTAAATTCGAATTTGAATCTTACTTCTTTGTGATCACTATAAGGTAGTTCGTTCCCTTCTTCGACATTACTAATGAGGTTTTCTTTATTTGACTGAAGTAAATCGAGTATATTATTACCCAGGGTGGGTTTGGCTATATGTTGACTTAGGAAACAGTCCTGAACTGTTTCAAAAAAATTCTCTGATTCTGAGTTACCAGTAAGGTCAATCAGAATGTTGATTTTTGCGGATCAAGATAAATTCTTCTTCTTTATTTTTTGGACACTAGACCGTTAACAGATAATCTACTTCAGAGAGAAAGAGTATAATTGTATTGCCCCTCCTAAGAGTGACCACTCCATCCCCGCTCTATACGCTGTAGCACTGGATCCAGGAAGCAAACTGAGGCTACGATTGAAAGTTTATTTGTATGATGAAGAGATCTATGCTCAAGCTCAGATCGAGAGTGAGTGCCTGTTCCGAGGCCACCCACGAGTATATATACCGGCTGACTGAACGAAATTGTCTCGGCTCAAGTCTCGAACTAAGTTCAGCCATGTCAGCCAGCCGACTCAACAACAGTTACAATAACAAAACAACTAGTTTACAATTTCAAGAACATAATACAAAAATGTAGTACGGCATCTGTTCAGTTACATTTACATTAATCTAAAATTGTATAAGATGATCGTGCAATAACTAAGGATAAGAGTTTAAATACAGGAAGAGAATACTATAAATGAAAAGTGGTATCATATCTCAAGGCATATATCTGAATAGAGAACATTGTGTAGTTATTCCTGAGTCGGTAAATCAGCCCCCTCCTGACGATCACTTATAATGAAAGTGATGCGTCAAAACCGGTGCTGTGGCTGCACCACACAGCCGGACCTCGTCCGCAGACATGAGCGTAGTGGTGGCATAGTCACAGGTTCTGCGGCGCTCATGGAGGCAGCGTCGGTCGGCCTGTTTATGCTGGGGCTGGGAGCATCCGTATCCTCCTCGATGTGGGCCGGTTTCAGTCGGTTGATGGAGTCTGTGTACTAAACCCTTTGGCGGACGATCGTAAAATACTGAAAAGACCGGCGGAGCACTATGAAGGGACCATTGTAAGGGCGTTGCAGTGGCGGTCCAGGCACCATACGCCGTACGAAAACGTGTGAGCCATCGTCCAGTGCCTTGTTGATGACAACTTGTGTGTGAGAGCTCTGCCTTGGTGGTGAAAGGCACAGTGGCTGGATACAGTTGCGGAGTGTCTCCACGTACGAACCAGGCTGCGATGTTGCAGCAGATGTGGAGGCTATTAACGCTCTGGGAAGGTGTGAGGCAGAGCCATAGACGAGCTCAGCCGCTGAACAGCCCAAATCGGGCTGATCGGAACCCTAGGAGAGCGAGCGGCAGATGCCCGGTATAATTGCTTGGTATTGACTCGGTCATGATGGCTGCCTTCAACTGGTGGTGATGCTGTTCAACTAGCCCATTGCTTGCTGGGTGGTAAGTGGTGGTGCGGATATGGGAAAAGCCGAGCAGTTTCATCAGTTGATGCCAAAGCTCGGATTCGAATTGCCGGCCTCTATTGGTCGTCACGGTTGAGGGCACTCCGAAGCCTGCAACCCAACCAGAGACAAAGGCCTTGGCGAGTTCTTGTGAGGTGATCCCGGTGATGGTAACTGCTTCCGGCCAACGAGTAAAGCAGTGGACGATCGCTAGAAGGTAGCAGAATCCTTCTGATGGCGGTAGCGGTCCAACAATGTCGATGTGGACGTGGTCAAATTGAGCTGGTGGTGGTAGAAATGTACCAACAGGTGACTTACTGTGGCGTTAGATCTTAGAACTTTGGCATGTCGTGCACACCTTGGTCCATTTTCACACATCACTGTTGATGGAGGGCCAGATGTAGCTCTGTGTGACGAATCTCTGCATTGCACGAATGCTAGGGTGCGAGAGCGAGAGCAGCTACTGAAACTACTGTCGGCGCATATCCAGGGGAACTCGTAGACGGAGTTTGTCGGTCGATATATCACAGAGCAATGTCTTTTCATTAGGGAGGGGCATGTCGCGAAGCTGGAACACCGTATTCAAGATCCGTAGCTGCTGTATATTGCTGCCTCATTATTGAGCATCAGCAAGCAGCGTGAAATCCAGTTTGAGACATTAGAGTCATCAGCCGAGAGTGTGAAAACGATTGAGAGAGCGTCGGCGACATTATTGTTTTCACCCTTGATGTGGCAAATGTTAGCCGTTGTAAAGGCCTGGGACTTAGGGATAGAAATCCCTTGCCAGCCTAATGAGGGTCTTACAAGGGGAAAGTCAAGAACCATGGTTTTCCGAGGGATAACAAACAACCATTGGAGATTGACATCTCTTTACTATGAAAATGACACAAAACTCTGACATCACTCACACAAATATCAAATAACAATTACGGGAGTCAAACAATTAAGGGAGGCAAACAATTAATGGAATCAATCAATGAACAGATATTTCCTACGGCAGCAGCCCTGGGGAAGGTTCTGGAAAGCAGTGATCAGCTCTCAGGAGGAAGGTCAAGTTAGCTTCCTCACTTGGCGCCGGAGGGTGATGTCTTGCTACACAGGAGAAACACCGTGGCACAGACGATGTGGATGAAGTGGCGATGACGTGGCAACCGCGGTTGTGGCTGGGGTAGGTGTCCTGTGATTGACAGTCGATTTGTGAAGGTCTGGGGGAAACAGCCCACGAGTCCAGGACCTATGATGAGATCACAACCAGAATTTGAACGAACAGCAGGATGCAAGTACAGCTGTGCTGATGGCTGGGTAGTGTCTGATCTGTGTTTCGAGGCAGCAGAGGCTTTCTCACCTCCGTCTACCCTCCCCAAGTGGGGGACGAGAACAAGCAATAGGGCGGCGAACAACCAACCTGCTCGTTACCGCCCTTCCACAGCTCCCTCAACAAAAATTTACTGTAGGGTATGTATGTATATTATGTATGTTGTATGTATACCATGTATGTACTCTATATATACACATTATTTCTCTAGTCAGTAGCGTGTGGTAATGCCCCAGTTTTATGTCACCACACGCTTAGATAAATGTGCCTGGCGACATGTGAAAGCTGCTAATGTACCACTTACCACATGTCGCCTGAGAGGTCAGAGTGAGGTCAGTTGACCCTATAGGAGTGTAAGGAATACCTGCGCTTGTAAGCGCACTCCTGTATATTTCCGTTAATAAGAACCTACAGAACTCAACAGGTGTTTATGTTCGTCCCTGTAGTTAGAACCAAGTACCCCGAACATCTCCAGGGTAGATTAAAACTTAAGATTAGTACACAAAGCATAATCATCCTGCAACAAATGTTTAAGTACACAGAGCAAAATAAAGAATGGTCACATTAAAAGAATAAGTGGTAACTTCATATCCAAATATCGCAAGGACATATCAAGGAACTGCACGTGGGATCCACTTCAGTCCAGGTTTATGTTTAGGCCTATTGCCAATCGTAGAGAATTCTTCTATCCCGTCCGGTGTTATCAGTAACTGGCAACCGAGATCATCAGAGTCTGGTGCCTGAACGTCACAGGAACTCTTGTAGGGTAGTGCCTCGACTGACTAATGCTTGGGAACGTCGTCCAGGACATGAGCAATGTGGGTACTGCAATTATATTTCCTTAACAAATTAGCCAGATATAACTTAGGCTTCATAGAAGAACGGTCCAACAAAATCTATGGCTACCCGAGAAAATGGTTCTGTAATGATGGGTAAGGGCTCAAGTGAAACAGGACGGACTCTACCCTTGGCGGACATACGGGGGCACTGATCACAACTCCTACAAAAAGCTCTAATATCCGCTCCCATACTGGCCAGTAAAACTGATCAGCAACCTTCCTATAAGTTTTCCTACGAGAACAGTGTCTTGCTAGAGGGCTCGCGTGAGCTACAGAGAGAATGTTACTACGACAATCAGCAGGGACAACAATTAAAAACCGACCTACTTTGGCTGGTCGCTTGGATGACACACAAGACCTGTGTAACACACCATTAATACAAACAAACTCTTAAACAGACCCATCTCTAACCTGATCCTCCTCCCCGGAAGTCACCTTCTCCTTTACCCGCGTCAGAGTGGTACACGAGGCTTGAAGCTTGGCGAACTCCTTGGGCGTCACAGTCAGTGGCAACAAATTAAGCAGAATCAGGGGATGCAGTCGTTTCACCTTCGCCGACGGTGTCGCCACAGCTTGGACTTTGCTGGAGGTGAGGTGGCGTGTGAGGGTGGCGAGGTGACGTCGGCTGGTGGCGAGGTGACGTCGGCAGGTGGGGAGGCGACTGGCGCTGGTGTCGAGGAGAGTTTTAAAGGTTCCGGGTCGTTTAGGTCACGAACTCCGGGAACATTACCAATGAGAACACTAGCGAATTTAATGGGAGTTCTTACCACTTTAGACCAACCAGTGAAATAGGGGAAATGCTGGAGGCACCTAACAACAGGGAACTGGTCAACACGAACCTAAATAATCAGCGACACTAACCTCCGAGCAGGTGGAGATGTCAGCGTCTGGCAGGGCTTCCTCAGAGACAATAATGCATGAGCATCCGGTGTCCCTGATGATAGTAGATGCCCAAGACCCATTTATTGTTACGCTGACACAATAATGGGGGCAGCTCCTGTCTTCCAAACATAATCCGACCTTGTAGCTGGGCTGATTAATGTCGGTAGATTTGAAGGCGAGGGGATTCATAGGACAGCGAGAACGAATGTGCCCTTCTTCTCCGCAGTTGTGGCACCGCGCGGCCGGTGAACTACTATTCTATACTCCTGCGAATGGTTCCTCGGAGAACGGAGGCTTCGTGTTCTTCACCGCAAGAGGAGAAGACTTGGGGTAGGCATTGCGAGCGGACGCCCAGTTGTCAGCAAGTTCTACAGCTTCTCCAAGCGTCACTGGCCGGTGTTCTTTGATTAAAATTCTCAAGTCTGGAGGTAGAGAAGACAAAAACTGATCTAATATCATGAAGTTAGCAAGAGACGCAAAGGTTTTCTTAACCTCTGATGCCTCTAGCCATTGATGAAACAAATGACCCAGGTGGATCGAAAACTGCTGGTATGTTTCTCTTGCTCTAATCTTCGTTCTGCGTAAATCAACACGATAACCATGAGAAGTCTTGTTAAATCCTCGCAAGAGAGCTTGCTTCAACAAAGATTAATCTCTAGTGATGTCAGCAGACAGGGACGTATAAATCTCTACCGGTTTACCACTCAGTAGGCTACCCAACCTTACAGCATAGCTATCTTGGTCCACACCAAGCAGCTCGGCTACCCGTTCAAACCTAACAAGGTAGGAGGCGATGTCTTCACCTTCACGGTAAACAGGCAGACTAGGTTTTGGAACATTATCTTGTATATGGCCAGAGGATTCTGGTCTACTTGGAGCATTAATCCTAGCTAGTTCTATGTCCTTTTCTGTCTGCAACTTATCTAGTTCTATGTTCTTTTCTGTCTGCAACTTAGCTAGTTCTAACGCTCTCTCTCTCTCTCGCTGTTACATTGCCCTATCTCTCTCTCACTGTTACGTTCCTCTCTCTCTCTCTGTCTCTCTCTCTGTTACGCACCTCTCTCTCTATCTGTTGCATTTATCTCTCTCGGCAGTCTTTTGGGTGACCACATACTGACCAACCTCAGTACCTGTCAGACCCAGGGCTACCGCTTGACCTTTCAACTCCTCAAAACTAGACATAATGATACGAAAGGTCAGGAGCAAAAATGAGAAAATTAACAACTTACCCCGCAACTAGCCAAAAGTAACTACTTAGTGGCTCAATCAAACCAATATATGATTTGATGCGGCTGGATGAAACCTTGTTTCGCACCCAGTCCCCTTAAATCACCTCAGGGAAAAGAAACCACACCAGTAGAATCAACAACAAAAGGCTAATGACAGCATCCACAGTGCACCCCAACCAACACTAATTAACTTTCCTAGTACAAGAGAGAGCAACAAAATTAGCACAACAGAAGGAAGGGATAAGCACCGAACAACACTTACTTCCGGGCTTCAGACAGCAAGCGGCGTGCACACGGCAATTTGCAATAAACACCGGAACTTATGTTAGCCCTCAGAAATCCCTTGCTAGCCTAATCAGGATCTTATAAGAGGGATAACAAACAACCGTTAGAGATTGACATCTCTATACTATGAAAATAACACAAAACCCTGACACCACTCACACAAATATCAAATAATAATTATGAGAGTCAAACAATTATGGGAGTCAACAATTAATGGAGTCAAACAATTAAGGGAATCAAACAATTATTGGAGTCAACAAATAAAGGAATCAAATAATTAACCGGAGTCAAACAATTAACGGGAGTCAAACAATTACTGGAGTCAACGACAAATGGAATCAAACAATTGAGAGACTCAAACAATTATGGGAGTCAAACAATTAAGGGAGTCAAACAATAATGGAATCAAACAATGAACAGATATTTCCTACTGCTGCAGCCCTGGGGAAGGTTCTGGAAAGCAGTGATCCGCTCTCAGGGGGAAGGTCAAGTTAGCTTCCTCACTTGGCGCCGGCGGGCGATGTCTTGCTACAAAAGAGAAACACCGTGGCACAGACGGTGTGGAGGAAGTGGCGATGACGTGGCAGCCGTGGTAGTGGCTGGGGTAGGTGTCCGGATGAAATCATACAGGCCGAAAAGAGTAGTTACAGCAGTTTTACAGACGTCAGCTGGGTTGACAGGTATCTGGTTGTCCAGTCAACAACAAAATATTCTGCACCTTTATGGTGTTATGCAATATGACACACCAGACCAAGAATTCTGAAAACAGCCATTTACATGGGTGATTCCTGTTAATTTGTCTGTATTAACTATAAGAGATATAAAAAAATACAACATACTGGTTATACAAGGCATCACACAACCAGAGATACCAACCTTACCAAATTAACATGACCTCAGTCAGTGATCGTTGCAAAAGCCATCAGACCAAGAAGTGGAGAATAATATTTTGCTGACTGTACGCCGTCATGAAGTCTATCTTCGAGAAGATGGTAGCTCCAGCGAGATTGGCGGCAAAGACGAAGGTGTGTGGCAGCAGATAGCAGTCAGGGACTGTCACTGCATTGAGAGCGCGGTAATCGCCACAGGGGCGCCAGCCTTTGGGCTGCTTTTAGGGCACCATGTGCAGCACCGACGACCAAGTGCTCTTAGATGGGCGGATTATGCCCAGGCTGAGAATCTGATTGAACTCCCTCCTAGCGATGTGGAGTCTGTCGGTTGCCAGGCGCCGAAAGCAGGCCTTTGGTCTCAATATGGTGGACCACTTCATATTCGAGCGGCAGAGGGCTGTCACTGCAATGCGTCAGAGACGAAAACTCCTCCAAGAGCTTGAGATAAGGAGATATTTCTGGGTGGTTGACTGTGAGTCCCAGAGATGCAATTGTGGTTGCCCGCGCACTGATGCAGTGCTGGGTGGTTGGGTCGCAGATCTTCTGGTGCTGCATGTCGATTGAGAAGAAGTAATGCTGCATGAAATCCATGCCTTTGACGGAGAAACTGATATCAGCTACTAAGAACTCCCACATGTATCGTCGGCCAAGTTTGAATCCAGCCTGACAGACTTGGAGCCTTAGGTGTTGATGTAGGTCACGTTTGCCGCCAATAGTTTGGTGGATGATGTGGGTGTTTCTTGCCTGCTGGGCTTCGGCAGGACGCTGAATTGCACTCCAATGTCGACCAGGAAGTGCATACCGGTACAGTGATTCGTGAGGTGGAAGATACAGCCAGGTTCTGGCTCCTGGACGGTTGCCACGCTCACGACCAGGGCAACTCGTTTCCCAACCACGAGCAGGGCAGTTGGCAACGGCGGGCCCGGTCACCGACGCGGTGATGGTAGAGGCACAGGTTGTTGGACTGTCCTGACGATATATGGTATGCAGGCGAGGGCGATTGGCTTCGCTGCTGGTGATACTACCTTGAATTTCAGCGATGGCTGTCTGGGCGGTGTCGATATTCACAGGGAAGCTGCGACGCTATCTGCACAGAGTTAACAGTACCGATGAGAGCTTCTAGTAGATAGGCTGGCACTGTGACTGGCTGCCGATTTTCCTCGGGCTGCGGGGACGGCAACGAATGTATTCTAGGCCATTTAACTGCTCAGTCTGTCTAGGTTAATGAGGCCTGAACATTTATATTATAGAGGGTTTTGGTAACGAAACCCAATTGTCTGTTATCCTTTTATTTAGGAACTATTGAGGATACAGTTCCAAAGTGTAAATCACCGTAACTTATCACTGTAACTATGAGTGTTAAGAGAAGGACGGGGGCAATTTAAATAGACCTGCTAAATACGTCCGATCTGTGTGAGGGGGTTGAGTAACAATGCCTATGAGTAGTGACCCATCGAGGGAGAACGGAATATGTACAATATGTACGTCGTCCTCCCTCGACCGAAGACAGAACCATCCACGATGGCTCTCAATAACGTCTTCCTCTAGTCAAGGATATCAAACTACTGCCCGCATGAGGTGGCCAGGGAGCCAGCTACTTAATTCCTTAACTGAGCACAATATGACGCTGCTTCCCATGAGCACACCTTATCACGTACTCTGAACATGTCACCTCATAACCAGTGGAAAGTTACAGGGGATGATAGAGTATATAAATCAAATGTAATTAACCCATTTATATAATACTTCTGCCTCTGAAACAGGGCTATTACATTGCTCGGTCACCTACCATCCAAGCTCCAGGACTAAACTAAACTCGCAGATAAACATCCTATACATAAGCCTAACCATGTTACAAACATATGTGTAAACACTAAGCCGGGACTCTGAAAACCTAGGTCATCAACTATCACTTAGACTGAAGTGTCATATGGGCTAGTATCTTATGTACAATGGCAAAATTGGATGAATCTGACTTAAAACACAAACATTACTGCCAATATCAACACAATAGTGGAAATTGTTAACTTGGGTAAGCAAATCCCATACTAACGTGGCAGAAATAATCTTCGCCTATTGTGTTTAAGAACACACCTTCTTAGCAATGTAAAACTTTTGCTACTGTAATCACGCTAGATTAATGAGTGTGTGGTGATTTAGACTCTTCCTACTGAAACATTTATATATTTGGGGAGAGCTTATGGTACTGAATTGTGAAGGGTTCTACAGGGATGGCTGAAAATTTACAGTCTGTGATAATTTATAGAACTAACATATTTTTATTTTGAGAAGATGTGTCTATGACATCATTAAAATATGTAGTTTGGAAAATTAGAGTCTGTGTTAATATACTAGAACTATCATATTTGTACTTTGAGAAGATGTGTCCATGACATCATTAAAATATGTAGTTTGAAAATTATGAATATTATTATCCTCACTGATCAAAAGAAATGTCCAAATTCTATGTCTAAGGCTTAAAAATTATTTAGATACAAACCAAAGAAATAACCTTGTCCATCCATTTATAGAAATTGAAAATTATAGTTAAAATAATTAAAGTATCAATAGCTGAAAAAGCGAGAAATAACATCAAACATTATAACAGTGATGCTACAACTGTAGAAGTATGATGAAACACTTATTTATGGAGTTGGTCATAGCCATTGATCCCAGGGGGTGGGTGGGCTGGTGCCTCAATCGTCCCTCTGGCACAGCTGAACAAAGGTCAAGGTGGGGTATTGTTCGGTTGCGTAGCAACCAAGATGCCACAAATGACGATGGGCGAGTCCACTTCACGACGGAGTCCACTATCCACCACAATCGCTGACTGCTGGTCTTGAGGTCGCTGGATATGTCCAATACTGACAAGATGCGCTCCTTCTGTGTGCCAAACCTTCAGAAGCCCTGTATAGATAGGACTCACTGGATACACTGGGAGATTGTACAATCTTCAGTCACTGCAGCCAAAACAGTCTTCTAAACAATGGTGGAAGGTCCACGTGTTGCCAAACCTGTAGCTATGTGACAACACTGTAAGCGCCGGGCACAGGATGCTCAATGCTGAACATAATTCTTCGGCGCATCCTTGTTGCCAGACAAGGGTATTGCCAACCTCCCGTAAGATATGAAGTCAACAATAACTCAGAATCGGTTATTGGAAATAATTCTGCATACCCTTTTGGACGACAGAATGAAGGTCGCTCAACTTTAACGTCTCACTACGGGATATATCACTACACTTGGATATTTCATGTAACACATCACTGTTTTTGTTTTTCTTGTCGGTAAAATACTGATGACTTGTTAGTCTGTAATGATTTTATTTATTTTTTATTATTTATTGGGCACTCCCCTACATCCTTGTAAGGTGGCGCAGAAGCGTTTACAGTGCCTAACAGGAAGCATGCTAAGTTCATGCTTGCCTTATGTCTCATGAGTTAAGGGCGAGAAGCTGAAGAGTCAAGGGCATAGAAGCCTGAAGAGTCAAGGGCATAGAAGCTTGAAGAGTCAATGGTTTATGATCATCAAGTTATTGAAGATCAATCTTGTCCCTGAATTCTGAATTCGCAACTTTCGATACACAGAGTACCTACTTTACTGCTTGGTGAACAGGGACTAATGGGGGCTAGGAAGTATGTCCAAACAACTTCCACCTGCCGGGAATCGAACCGTGACATCTCTGCGCTTATGCAAGAGCAGGTACCACTCTACCACCGCACCCCCTCTGTTATGATTTAAAATTCAAAACCACTTGCTGCCACCTTAATGTTCAATTTTTTGTAACAGATGTAACAGTAGTTATAACGGGTTTCTTTGTAGATCTGCTGCCATGAGCATAATAACAATTCTTCTTGTTGACCAGTATGCCACAGTAATGGGGAATATAATATCCCTACCTTTCAACTGTGTATATGGTGAGATGACTGTTAGTGTGATATAACAGTTACTTGTGAAACTGTCATATTTGTAACAACCTTTCTGAGTTGTCACACTTTAACAATCACTTGAGAAGCTATTTCCGATACACGTCCAAGGTGGATATCGCAGTAAGCTGATCTCTGTCTCTATGGACTTTAGAAAGGGCGGAGCTATGTAAAATAGCTCTGCTAAGCGTCGTCCTGACGATACGATAACTGAGTGAGGGTGACTAGTGACCCATCAGGGAGAACGAAATAAATCCGCCATCCTCCCGCGAGGGAAGACGGAACCATTCACGATGGCTCTTAACAACGCCTTCCTCTCGTGAGTGCTAACAACTACCCACATGAGGTGGCCAGGGAGCCGGATACTTAATGCCTAACTCGCAGCTAATATGATCTTTCCGTGGGCACCCTTATCACGTGCTCTGAACATGTCCCTCATAGCCAGTGCAAAGTTAAGGGATGATAGAGTATATAAATCAAATGTAATTAACCATTTATATAATACTTCTGCCTATGAGACAGGGGCTATTACAAATGGTCTGGTGCCAGGCAGGAGAGGTTTGCAGTGCTGGCTCATGGACGAGATGCTGGCAGTCATAGAACTGGATTTTACATGAAGCGGTCAGTAGACTCTGCCATGGTGTCCAGTGAGGTGTTCTCTGGAAATATGGGCGCTACCTTTACGTTGGTAGCTAATGTAAGGAACAGCTGTTGGAGAATGAGGTCTTCCGCGTGGTGCGGTGGTAGAGACAAGTGGTGAAAGCTTCTTGAAGATGGGACGGCTTGCGGTCACCGAGATTCATTCCTCAACAACTGCTCTGGGTGGGAGCCAATGAAGGTGGAGCGGCTGGACAGGCGACGGTAGACAGTGCGGCAGCATCGTCGGCAGCTGGAGCAGCACTGTATGCGACTAAGGCGACATGGTAACAAGAATCGTCTTTCGGTCCTCCAGGTCACAAATGTAGCACTGGCTTCAAGAAGAAAACTTGGAGTTACAATTGCAAGTTTATTTGTGTGGAGAGGAGAACTGTACTCAAGTGCAGAACGAGAGTGAGTGCCTGTTCTTGACTTGACTGACGTCTGTAAATAAGGTAGAGGTTGTATTGCTTAATGCTGGGTGGAGAGGATTGGGATTGGAAGTACTTTGGTGGCAATTGGGAGGAGGGTGGGGATTGGTTTGGATTTGGGTAAAGGGAAAAATTGAAGGAAAGTAATAGATTAACAGTATTCGGGCTCAACCAGATATGGTAAGGTTATAATAATTATATTTGAACTTACATCTTGAGTAATTAGGTTCTAGCTCTCGAGCCATTTTATTAGTTAAAAATGTGTTTATTTTCTTGGGTAGCCATTGTTCCAAGAAGGGTGACGACCTCATGCCATTATTGTGGAGCTGGCTGAGCAACATATCTTTTGTTTTAATAAGAGTGGTAGGAAAGGGCAAAAGACAAGTGTTGCAGCGGCCAAGGATAGTGTCCTTTGGTCATTCATCTTTAATTAAACAGTTTTCGGTTTTAGAGAATTTAAGGTTTTTGTTTATAGTAGGGAGTAATTTCTAGAAGAGGTGCAGGATCCAACTTGCTACTTTGTTTGCAAGGAGGTGGTCTTTATTTGTTGTTTAATTGTAAGATTGAAGCATGACTTTAAGGCAGTGGTTCTCAACCTTGTTTGCCCCATGCACCTTTCACCATATGTCAGAATGTCATTCCCCTCCTTTCCAAGATTGTCTGCCTCAAAAACTGCATTCCAAATAATATGCATATAATACTGAAAATCCTTTTTATTTTTTCCATATTAGTACATATACATTTACAATTTTACATGGATTATTTTTATAGTGGAGTTTTACAAATTAAATGCCAATTGAAAATGTTGATGGATTTATAGAACTTGAATAAAAGTAAAATAGTTTTTTATATTTATAATGAATTACTTAACAGACCAAACTGAAGCATAATGCAATAAACAAAAGTTCAATAGAATACCAGGATATTGTAAACTTGTAATTAATTTTATTCAGATGAAGATTACAGTCAATGAGAAACCTGTGATTGTTTTTCTTCGCCAATTCTGGGATACGCGGAGATGCTTGAAGGGCACAACGCAGGTCATTTCTACCTCTAATCTACTACGTTGCTTCGTTATAATTTGCAACAGAGTTGAAAAGCCTGACTCAAAAGATATGTCGACACAAACGGAAGCAATGCACGGATAGCTCTTTCTGCCACTTTTGGGTAGATCGCATCAAGGGCCAAAATTGTGATTGATTTCTCATCGAACATATCTCTTGCTCGAATCAGTTTCCCCTGAAACCTGAATTCCCCCTGGAAATTCCCCCAGAACCCCTGCTTTAAGGTATTTATTTGGCTATACAGTTCTTTTCTTTTTTTATTTTTTTATTTTTAGTTGTATTTTGGTATTGGTGGTGGATTGTTTACTCATTTTCTTCTAAATCTGAACCCAAGTCCCCAACACCAGTAGTATCATGCCTGTACCCACCCCTCACCTTCACTGGGAATGTTCACCTGCAGTCAGGGAAGCAGTGACGCCAAATAGCAGCACCTCAACCCGCCTGCCTGCTTTGTTTGTACGTGAAAAATGAGTAGATCTAAGCAAAGTTCATATTTTTCTCACTTGATCTCACTCTCCTCTACTGTATATATTAGCCTTGTCAAGCTAATTCACATCTTCAGGGGTGAGTACAGACTAAGGAGATGTACAAAACAAGGTGTATACAGTATATACAGAGGAGGGTGAGATCAATTCCACAATGGTCAGGTATTAGGTAATGACCCTACTAATCTTCAAAAAGCACCGCAGCAGTCGGTAGTCAGGTCAGAGGGTAAGCTGACCCAACCTTCTCACCTGGTTACAAATCTTCTTAATTACGAAATTATCCAGTTTGTACATACCATTACTCAAATTCATGTACACACCGAATCAGTCAACACTGAGCACTATCAAGACGACTACACAGACACCGAAGTAACAATATGTTTACTCCATGTAGAAGAGAACACAACTACGCCATCAAGATATGCTCTGAAACAATCCAAACCATTAATGACAACTGATATCATACATTGGAAAGTTGGAGGGGCGGTACGCATACCGAATGGCATAATGGTATACTGATACAAGCCATAAGGGATAACAATACCAATATGCGTTTCGCCCGCTCTGACAAGGGTACGTGATAATACCCCTTAAGTAAGTCAATGTTTGTAATGTACTTGGCATCACCCACTGCATCAATTATATCATCAGAACGGGGGAGGGGAAAACTGTCTGCCTTTGTGAGGGAGTTTACTTATCTGTAATCAGTACACCTTCTGACTTTGAAACCAGAACACAAGGGGATGGCCACTCACTGTTACTAGATTCAGCCAAGTTATTGTCAATAAAGAACTGTACCTCGTCTTTGAGAATGCCGATTTTCCGGGGAGACATGTGGTAGGGTGCTTGTTTCACTGGGGCTGCGTTGTCCACCAACACAACATCATGGGTCACCACCAGGCTGGGCTGGAATTTCTGTAGGAGACATTACATCTCCCCTCTGGTCCTGTAGTAGATGGCACAATTTAGAAGAAGAATCACTTAACACATCAGAATTGTACAGTTTGATATCAGATTTCAACTCCCCAAAGTCATGCTTTGGTAACTCCTCCTCCTTCACTTCATCACATGTCACAGTATTGCACACCACCTTGTCCTGTCTAGTACAATAGGGTTTCAACACGTTCACATGTACTAGTCTTTTAGTCTTCATACGTCCGGTCATTGCAATTACATAGTTAACATCTCCCACTTATGTTCTTATCTCAAAGCTTCAAAGAGACCCTGATACTTAGCTTGTAGAGGAAATTTCCTAATGGGGAAGAACAATAGCAAATTATCCCCAACATTAAATTTTCTATCTTCTGCAGTTTTATTAAATTCACTTTTCATTTTCTCTTAGGCTTCCTTCATATTACACCTCGCAAATTCCTATATATGGTTCAATCTTTCCTTCAAGTTACCCACATACTCATTTACAGTACTTGATTCATCTTCTTCTTCCCAACTCTAATGCAATAATTTCAGGGCAGGATGCAAATGCATTACAGGAGGATCTAAATAAACTGCAGGGGTGGTCTGGAAAATGGCAAATGAAATTCAACATCAGCAAGTGCAGCGTACTTAATATTGGAAGAACAAATACTGTCAATGTATACAGCCTTAACAACATCAACCTAGAGAAGTCGACATGTCAAAGAGACCTAGGGGTACTTGTAAACCCGGACCTACGGCCTAGAAAACAGTGCGTTAATGTTCGAAATAAGGCAAACAGTGTATTGGGTTTTATATCTAGAAGTATAAGTAATAAGAGTGCAGAGGTCTTATTGCAACTATATCTTGCGCTAGTCAGGCCGCACCTCGATTATGCGGTTCAGTTCTGGTGCCCTTATTATAGAATGGATATCAATTCACTAGAGTCGGTGCAGCGAAGAATGACGAAAATGATTCCGGGACTTAGAAACCTTCCATATCAGGATAGGTTAAAGAAATTTAACTTGCATTCCCTAGAAAGACGAAGAGTGCGGGGAGATATGACAGAAGTATTTAAGTGGGTGAAAGGAATCAATAAAGGGGACATAGATAAAGTTCTTATAATATCCGAGTAGGATAGGACTCGCAGCAACGGATTTAAGTTGGATAAGTTTAGGTTTAGGAGGGAGATAGGAAAAAACTGGTTCACAAATAGGTGGTGGACGAGTGGAACAAGCTTAGCAACTTTTTAGTAAGTGGTGGAACGCTGGAAAGTTTCAAAAGGAGGCTGGAAAGATTCATGGATGATAGAGAGTGGTAGTAACTCTCGACAGGAGCTGCCATGCACAGGCCAACCGACCAATTGCAGACTCCTTGTTTTCTTATGTTCTTATATCCCGGCGAAATATCAGTTCACGTGGCGATAATCCCAAACTAGACTGTTTAGTACATCTGATAGCATTACCATCGTAGGTAATGACTCCTTACCAAGTTAAGCTGCATTTGGTTTTCCATCCTTAACAAACAATTTATATGAACACAGTATATAAACCATAAACCACATTATAACACAACTAGCGGAATCGCTGCCCTCCGGGTGGCTCTTTCGCTAGGCCACGGTAGGACGCAACCCTCCGGGAGGCTCCACATTGTCTCACTGTACTGCATTAAGGTAGACCACATTTTTGGTTTTGCCATTTGCAGCAAGTATGTACAGATTTTTGCCAGTTCCCACTCTGGAGCATCCAATATAGAACTGTCCATGAGAGAAGCAAGGAAACACCAGGTTTAAGCCAACCAAGGACTGTCCCTCTGTCCCTGGCTTTTGTAGATGGTCATGGCAAAGCTCACTTTACCAGGGAACTGAAGTCGCTTGAACTCAAATAGCAGGTCAGTGGTGATGAGAGGTATCCTTGGTATAAAAACGTCCTCTCCTTTAGCTATTCCTGTCAGTATTGTAGCTTCCAGTACATGTGGCATCACATTCTTCACCACCAGTCTTGTGCCATTGCAGAGGATTGGTGGTTGAAGATTTCTTAAGAGCATTATAGGAGTTCCAATCTTGAGAGTGAGGTGGTGAGGAGGCATTCCAGCGAGCTCCAAAGAATTAAGGAATTCTGCAGGGTACTGGACTGCTTGGTCCTGGTCGATTACTGTATCAACAGATTTGAATGAGGTCTCACTGCCTGGAAGATGTCTGAGTAGAGTCATGTTGATTTCAGCCACTGTTTCATTCTTTCGTGCCAGAATTGCGCGTTCACGCAGCCACTTGTGATCCTTGTAGTGGTGGATAATGTTTGGGTAGACCATGTTAGTGAGCTCAGTTGAGGACTTTACTACATTTCCACATCCTTGAGGAATGATTATTTGTCCTTCTGAATCAACAGGGAAAGTTCCATTCCCAATCTGTAGTAGAAGGTTTGCAAACCGTCCAGCATCCTGATCTCCTTGTAGATGTACTCTCATGTTTGTGGATAGGGTGAGTGTCTGAACACTTCTCCAAAGGTATGATGCCTTGAGGCACGCATTAAGTTCAATAAACCGTTAATTATTATTATTATTATTATTATTATTATTATTATTATTATTATTATTATTATTATTATTATTATTATTATTATTATTATTATTATTATTATTATTATTATAATCAGCTGGAGTGCTTCGAGGAATGGCAGGTAGGGTCTGGCGAAAATCTCCAGCAATGACCATTGCAATGCCACCCATGAGCTGGTCATTTTCTCGTATGTCTTGCAAGGTCCTGTCCAATGCTTGAAACGCTAACTTGTGAGACATAGTGCATTCATCCCATACTATGAGGCTGCATTTTTCTAAGAGTTTTGCCTTTGCCGATCCTCTTTTGATGTTGCACACTGGATTCTCATTGTGAGCGAGGTTGAGAGGCAGTTTAAAAGTTGAGTGTGCAGTACGTCCTCCTTCTAGTAGTGTTCCAGCAATGCCTGAGGATGCCACAGCGAGAGCAATTTTCCCCTGATGACGTACTTTGGTCCACAGAAGGTTGATCAGGAATGTTTTTCCTGTCCCGCTTGTATCGCTTGCAAGATCTGTTCATAAGCATTTGCTTGATCAGGCACCAGGTGAGGCTCATTTTCTTCAAGAAAATTCACCAGAACTTCAACTGAGTAGTCTGTCTCTCTGAGCAACTCCCTGTTTGCAACTACTGTTCAGTCCCCAAAACTTCTTCTTCCATCAATAGTTCATTAACGGTGTATGTAAGTTCCACTACAACGGTACAGCAAAGTATATTTTTTTAGCATTAAACTGTTATTATTTTATTGTCTAATCATCACTACATATAACACCACCCATCATCACTACATATAACACCATCCATCATCACTACATATATCATCATCCATCATCACTACATATAACACCACCCATCATCACTACATATAACACCAACCATCATCACTGCATATAACAACATCCATCATCACTACATATAACATCATCATCATCATCACTACATATAACACCATCCATCATCACTACAGATCGGTAAAGTAGTTTCCGAGATTCTCGTGCAGACACACAAACACACAGACATACTTCTTTGTTATATATATATATATATATATATATATATATATATATATATATATATATATATATATATATATATATATATATATAGATATAGATAGATAGATAGATAGATAGATAGATAGATAATTGATTGCACTAAACAAACAATACATCATAATAGAGCAGCACTAAATATTTAATACTTAACTAAACCATATTAGAGAAGGTGTCCACCACTGACTGACCCAGACGTCCTGTCAGCACCAATGCCCAAAAGTGAGTACACCGAAACACACCTGTGAACTGCAAGTGTAAACAGCACTTATATAAAACAATTATTACATTAAGGTGTAAAAATAGTTAAACATAGATACATTTTAGACTTAATTTTAGGTATCAAGTATCAGTTTTGCTCATAAATAAATATATCAAATAATTTACATACAATTTACCATGACACCAACACCACAGAAGGGGAGGGTAACATATCCAACCACATGAGAATTTATAATTTAACGGCTGACTAATTATTGATGTCACCCAAGTTTATCTTATGATGCTGACATGTTGAATGTTGGTATTGCATCTCCCTAAGTTTTCTCTAATTCTGAGTTGTCGGTAAGCCAAGTAGCTCATACTTTAAGTTTCTATAAAAGTCACTTTGTTCAAAATGAACTCGGCATATCTGGGTATATTATCGCGGTTAAATAGATCTTCTCTCTTGCAGAGACGTATCCACTTTTGTCTAAGTTCCTAGCTTTTGGGAAATCGATGAAACGTGGTATCTCCTTGCTGTTCGCCTCTTGAAAAACAACTGAACACTGCACACTTGTTAGGCATGTTTCAACAGCCCATTTGAGAAAAAATCTTAGGTTGTTCCGGCCTTGTGCGCGACCTGAGCAGGTAGTTGAGCTGCCCTAGGACGTCATGCGCGTAGATAGACCAGTTTTCTTTTCTCGGTGAGCCTACTTTGAATATCTTTATACCATGGTCTTAAAAGCGAGCAGATTATTAAGACAAAACTAACAAAATAGTTTAGACGCTTTTGTGTAATTAGTGAAGGTAACCAGTTAAATGCATTCTTACATCTTCAGTTATGAGGAATATAAATTGTATAAACTCCACTTGGAGTGTTGCAATAATGGAATTTTCAGAGCTTGGCCACAGTAGTCGGCTCCTCCCCTCATTAAAAATATTAATTTGTTTTGGGCCTTATGCACGGCCACAGTTTTTAGCATAGATAGCTGATATTTGGTTTGCTTACCCTTTTTTATGTGCACTTATTTTGACGGAGGATGAACCAAGGCCCCTTTGATTCCAAGGGGTGGGGCCCTCAGGGGACGTCTCTCTTTCATAATGTGGGTGCCTCACCCAAATTTTAACATTGCATCTTTAAAATCTACCACGGGTACTCCAGCTAGCACGGTGTAAAATATATGCAGATGTTTGCGTTAACCACAAGACAGTTAGACTAAAAAGATCTAAGTCAAATTTCATTCTCAAATGTTAACATCTATCCTGTCTTGAAGCTTCTAGATATTCTTTATATTACATAAGAAAAAGAGTGGAGGAAGCTGCAGCGGGCCTATTGGCCCATACTGAGCAGTCCCGTTTACATCCAACCTAGTATTTGAAGCTACCCAGCGTGTTCAAGTTAATGATGAAACGTTGTTTAAGTCAACATTTCTTCAAGCAAGATGTCATTTCTTCATTTCGATTCATTCAAATAATTCAAATTCTGCTATTTATACCTCAGGAGTCATACCTCTTTGTTGGAGTGACTCTACTTCTACGGTCGTGTTTTAATGAGTATGGCAGCTGAGGTGACAGCACTTGAGCTGATGTCGACAGCCTTTCACTACCCTAACTGTAAGGTTAAGTACCCATTGGTAAACTTGAGGTGCCCTAGGAGCAGACCAGCGACAGGCACTATCGCCTTGGCCGCCATACTCATTAACGTAGAGTCACTCCATCTATAAAGTATGTAGGAAAAAAATTCACTGGGTAAATAAAAAAAAAGGAAAAAAAAAGGTTACTGTAGGCGATACATAGACACACAAGATTAGGTTAAGTCTGTTCTAGTTAGAAAATATATAAATCCCAAACCCAACCCAACCTAATCCAATGTGTATTTTTCGGTGACTTTGTTTTCTGTGACTTTATTTCCATTTATTGCTGGCCACACTGCCTCCTTGTGTACCGAACACTTAGTAAACCACAATAGCATCTATATTTAAGCCATGGCCACAGTAGGACAGGATAACAAGTGATAACGGATAGTTATGTTAGGTTAGGTTATGTTAGGTTAGGTTACAGTTGTGAGTGGTGTGAGGTGTATCCATAAATGAAGTTTGTAGTAACTGGGTGTAGTTTAAGGTATTTCGAGTCAGGTTACAGAGCTGTATTAAACCAAACACACAGATCTTTGTTTCCAGTTAAGTGATTGGGATTTAAGCTGTATTAATGTTCTCTGTCCCTGTGAAACTTAAATGATAGTTAGGAGATACAATATTTGCCTGCACAACGCTAACACACAAACACACAAACAAAGTCGATATAGGAACATAGTGGCGAGAGTTGCCCAGATTAAGATTTTATGTGAAGTTGCTAAGGGTAAGAAACGAAAGGGTGAGGGTAGTGGGAGGGCAGCTTGTCTGTGTGTGTGAGGCTCAGCGGTACACAGAGACCTCCTGTATCAACGTTTGATCTGACACACACTTGGTTCAGTTTGCGTGTCAAAAATGGATTATGTAAATGCGTTGTAAGTAATTGTGCTTTAAGTTATTGTCAAAGGAAATATTATTTTTTATTATAATAAATCGCATTTTACTTTTTATTCATATCAAAGTGTATCCAGTAATGCACAGTAATTATTTATAGGTGTACTTCAGGTTTTTATATACTGTTAATCATAATCTTAAAAACTGTATTTCCTGGATATTGAGGTTTATTACTCCTATATCAGTTTTCATCTTGGATAAAAACTTAGGTTAGAGTAAAATTAATGTTCCCTAAAGAATGTGTATGGCTCACCTTAGCGAGGAAAATGTAGCAATTTGTCAACTTGGCGAATAGTTCCCGGGCGGTGTCAGATTCCTCAAACTTCTTACTATTATGTTTCAGCTTCGGCTGAACGACAACGCTTTTAAGCAGGTCAAGGAATGTAGCGAACTATGTAAGAAGAATCTCAGTTTTCACTTAACGAACTGAGAATGAAGCAATCTTTAATGTAATAATGACAACTTACGCGTGACCTAATATTAAATTAAATATCCTTTGTAATTGGCACAGACTTGTAAGTTAAAGGACTTAGTGTACACTATAATTTGTATTGTATTGTATTGTATTGTACAGTATAGTATATTATTATATTTACTATGGTGTACTGCGCTGTTCTGTACTGTTTTATAGTATATTATTTTTATGAAAATGATGTAGTGAAAGAATTAACGAGTTACTTTATTCTGTTTTTCTGAAAATTACATGGATACCCTGAAAACTGCTACTGTGCGAAGAGCAGTACATGTAGTTCACACGTGCTCAGAATTTGTCCTAATTACCTGGAAAATTAACGCAGCATGTTATTATAATCCAAAACTAAGAGGTTCATAAAAGAGCTATATTCGAACGGAACACTCTCTCTCACTTTGCGTTTTTATTTAGAAGACACTTCGCCTCACAGAACAGAATAAGGATCATTCCAGGAAAATTGGGATAATTTCCCTGAACTCTGGGTAGACTTTGTCTTCTCTTACCACCCTCTCTTTAACAAGTTGAAGACTCTCTCGGGCTCCTTTTTGGATCGTTATACCATGGCGCTGAGGCAAATAGCTTGATGTGCCGGAGTTTCTGATGGTCTTAAAAGCTCTGGAGTCCAATTCATTCATTGACATAAGGCCATTGGTCCCCCGGCTCGCAGTCTTTGATCATATAGGGAAAAGACAATATTTGCGGCTCAGGTTCTTGGACTGTGCACCCTATTGGTTTTCCCCCGAGTTTGCTGTCCTCCCCGCTCCTGCTGCACTGTGGGTAGGTAAGTTGGGGCCAAGGTGGAAGTACATGTGAAATCCCACACCAGCTGTTTACCGTCCTTCCTGGGCAGATGTGTGATTTCATTTGGACGACTGTTGTCAGATATGTAGATCTATAGTTCCCTATGTGCTGGGGAGCCCATAGTTATCAAACTCCCCTCAATGTTTGTATTTACTTCTTTAAGTCTCTCACATAAAATAAGAATGGAGGAAACTGCAGCGGGCCTATTGGCCCATACTGGGCAGTCCCGTTTACACCCAACCCCTATTGCTCATATGAGCATCCAACCTATGTTTGAAGCAATTCAGCGTATTCGAGTTAATGATGATATTTGGTAACTTGTTCCATTCATCCACTACTCTGTTTCCAAACCAGTGTTTACCTATTTCACGCCTAAATCTAAATTTGTCTAATTTAAAACCATTGTTACGAGTTCGCTCCTGGTTGGATAATTTGAGTACCTTTGTAATGTCCCTTTGTTTAGCCCTGCCTTCCACTTATACACCTCTATCAGGTCGCCCCTCGCTCTATGTCTCTCAAGGGAGTGCAAATTAAGATGCTTTAACCTGTCTCTATACTCAAGGTTCCTAATGCCCGGGATTAGTCTTGTCATTCTCCTCTGAATTCTTTCCAAGGATTCTATATCCATTCTGTAATACGGTGACCAGAACTGAACTGCGTGTCCAATCCAGGTGTGGTCTCACAAGAGCAAGATACAGTTTTAGGATGACCTCGCTAGTCTTGTAACAAACACTCCTTTGTATGAACCCAAGTACTTTATTAGCCTTGTTACGAGCAAAAACACATTGTTTACTTAGCTTAAGGTTCCTACTTATCATTACTCCTAAATCTCTCTCGCAGTCGGATTTCTCTATGGCATCGTTGTTCATCTGGTATCTGGTTTCCCTGTTTACATCTCCTATACTGAGTACTTTACATTTGTCGACGTTGAATTTCATCTGCCATTTTTCAGACGATTCGAAAAATTTGTTTAGATCTTCCTGTAGTTTTGCCGAGTCCTCGTCAGATTTGATAACACGTCCTATTTTAGTGTCATCAGCAAATTTACTTATGTTGCTGTCTATGCCGATATCTATGTCGTTTATGTATATAATAAACAATAATGGTTCAAGTACTGAGCCTTGGGGAACTCCACTTGTGACGTTGCTCCAATGGGACCTCGTGCCGTTAATGCTCACTGGGTGTTTCCTGTCCTGCAACACGCCCTAATCCATTTAAGGATGTCACCTTTGATGCCATCAGCTTCTACCTTTCCAATTAGTCTTTCGTGGGGCAGACGAAAGTGTGCGTTGGTGTTGGTCTGCTCACTCATTGTGGCAGATAAACTTGTAAACAGGGCTACTCCACCACGGAAGACCCGGGCATCTAGAGGTTTGCATAAGGTGGCGTTCCGGGTGGCTAGAAAAAATCCATGGCAGGAGGAGCATCACTACCTGCTGATGAGTTCTCTCCAAATCGTTTGGTGCTCTTTCTCTCCAGCATGTCTGTTGCCTTTTACTGTGGGTTTGTTTTGCTGTCATTAAGGGACATTGATGTAGCTATTTGGGATGAGATCATCTCCTACTGGGTGTCTGCCTTCCTAAAACATGGATCTTTTACTCCTCAATCAGAGTACCGTCCTCGTATCTGAGAGTTGGCGACCACAGTACTCCACTGTAAACGTTCTCGGTTTCTGTATTTCTCTGGAGACCCAGTTTTTAATTTAATTCATCCATCCCAGTCTCTGTCTTCCCTGGATTTCCCCATCCTTAATTATATGACCAAAGTATTTATTTTTTGCCTTCCTGTACATAGTAGCTTATTCTTAGCATTCGCCCATAACACCACATTTTAAAGGCTTTCAACCTCTTTCAGGTGTCTGTTGAAAGTATCAATGCTTCTGACCCATACATCAGTCCTTGTCATATAAAGCCTTTCAGTAGCCTTTTCTCTCAAATTGAAGTTAATGTCCTTTTTTTTATGAAGTCTTTTAGGTTGTATTTCCAATTTGGAAACAACCATTACTCTTAAACTATACTTTCATCTTTTTCCACTAATCTGTTATCGAGTAGGGTCATTACCTAATACCTGACCATTGTGGACCTGGTCTCACCCTCCTCTGTATATATACACCTTGATTTGTATTACTCTCTCTAGTCTGTACTCACCCCTGAAGATGTGAATTACACGAAAGCGCTTGGGAACTTCGTGTTTTCTTCTTTCCTTGTGGTTATCAGCATATATATATATATATATATATATATATATATATATATATATATATATATATATATATATATATATATATATATATATATATATATATATATATATGTGTGCGTGTGTGTTTTACACTAAATAGTGACTATTGCCGATTAGCGATAAATTCTCTGTATTTATTTTTTAAACTTCTTACTGGACATAGTCGACCATGTAGTTGATAACAATACTTAACATGACTAGTTTACGAGAAAACGTAACCTAACCTAACCTAACCTATTTTAGGTATAATTTGGCCACCTAATAATGGTAAAAATAATCGTGAATTAAATTATTTCTTTTTTTGTAAATGCGAATTCATTTCCATTTAGTTGTGCAATATAAATAGAAAAAATATCCTTATTCAAATTTACAGAGTAATTCAAATGGTTTCCGTACAGTAACACTGAACAATGCAATGTCATCTCGACTTTTTCTTCATAAGTATTAGAAACGGGTGAACGTGTCTATGGTCTATCGACAAATCTATATATGTTTGACAGGAAGGAGAGACGCACCCGGGGGCGACACAAAGCTTCTATTACATGACACAATGGGTGGCCGCCTGTCCACTCCCTGGGCCGGGCTGTCTCAGCACCGCCACTCCTCACCTGGCTATCATTACTGAATCCCTCGCTGCCTCCCTATACTGCTCTAATCTAATTCCCTTTCCCTCCCCTTATTCCCACCCAGCTGCCAATCCAATCTGAACTGGAATGCCTCTGGCCTGGACGCAGTAAGGCTCACGAAAATGAACTGAATTTGAAATGGAACTATGCTTCGAAACTCACATATAACAGTTTCTGGAAGGCAATATTGTGTTTGTTTTAAACCAGTGGGGCCCAGAAAACTCGGCTCCTAGAGTTGTATTGCAAAATGTGTCTGTCTTACTGTTTTAATATTCAAAATACCGTCTTAGCAACTCTGGATCTGCAACACACGTATATGTATCCATATCATATACTGCAACTGTATCTTTAACACACAAATGTACATTCAATATATATTTTTACCTTTATGACACATTACTGTATCTTCAATACATATATCTGCACCTTTAAGACGTAACTATACTTTCAGCAGTACTCTAAGTGAAATGCATTACATCCCCAAGATAACACAATGTTAACAACACTCCAGAATTCTTCCAACATATCACTCTGCATCACTATATTGAGTCTTAACAAATATTTACAACTGCAAAAAATATATTACTTCCTTAAGCCATACTATGTCAATTTGGGTATTATCTTTGCCGCGCCAAGAAAGTGTCTAAAATCTTTCAACTCAACTCCCAAAAAGACTAAGATTCGACGATAGAGAGACACTTTGTTACTGGTCGGGTCTACTGGTCCTGGGTGTGTGATATCACCAAGTAAATTTTCAATGAAATAATCTTGATTTCTGACATAAGTAACGTCCGTTCGTTTTAGTTCAAATTTTCTGGTACATTGAATCAACGAAAAATATGATAACTTTTACAAAAAATTTATTTCTTTGAACCTGTTTGGAAAGTTGTGAGTAATAAAATATTTCCTCTGTAAAACATTAAATTAGCCCATATGTTTTGTATAATTTTGGCTTCGAAATATATTTGACATAAAATGAGTTCGGTAATATTGCGTGACACACCAGAATGTATCCACCACTAAAGAGAATAATAACAAAGACTCTGAAGACTGTAGAGCAAGAAGCTGCTGCTGCTGCTGCTTGCGACTCCCCTGTGTTTTCAGTCACATCCTCCTTCATATTATTCAAATCGTCTTGTAAAGTTCTACCTTCTTACCTTATTGTATTTATTTGTTGCTTGAGATTAATAAAAAAAAATCGTTGGTGTTTACTCGTGTGTCTTGTATTTTTTTGCTGCTTATTTAAATTAATGCCTCAAAAGGACGTTGAATTAACTTTTTATGTTTGTCACTAGGTTAAATTTAGTGAATATTATAAATACACTATATAATAGATTAATCATTTTAGTCTGTCAGTGCTCTGGGCCGAGGTACCAATAGCAAGCTACGGTCTCGTCTTGAGTGTAATTACTTTAAATCTCTCAGAAGGTTGTCCATGGATATCCATTATGTTTAGATGAATAAATCAAAGAATGTGATCATAAAAATCACAAATAGCGTATTTTTGCACCTCATTGCAGGGAGACTTATTTTTTGCCCTGTCTAAAATAATTTCCAAAACCGAAGTGTTAGTATATTCAGAACCCCGCATCGTATAGGAGTCTCAGAGGGCACATATTCTTCAACCTCTTCCCCCTCCTGTCAATGTCTTTCCATTTTCTCCAACAGCTACCATCACACGCCAGTCTTTCATGTCTGAATCGGTTGAAACTTAGTGTTCATCGGCTTTGGTCCAAAAACCTTTAAACTGCTAATTAACTTCTTACGACTTTATAAATCAGCTCGATTTTTAGGGATCCAAAGATGTAAAATTACAAATACGTATTTTAACTCTAATTTACTTAATTTTTTATTAGGGAGGGGGGATTAAACACGAACCCTAGCAAAGAGCAATATGAGACAAACGCTAAAACAAAATAATTAGAAGTGATTCAATAAGTATCAATTTGAGGACCAACTATAAACTGGTTTCATAATACAATATTACTTATATTTTTACACATTTTATTTATTTTTTATATTTAGGACAATTCAAACATTTGTGTGTGTGTGTGTGTGCGCGCACAGGGTGGTGTAATGCGTCTAGTGTGGCAGCTTTTTGTTAGTGTTAAGATGAGGCACTGCTTGCTTCCTCTCGCTTTCAGCTACCGCCGCTGGCTAGCCCTCCCAGCGAACAGGGAAGCAACTGCATAAGTCCTCCCCTGCCAGTACACAGCCTCTTCACCATCAAGACTCCTGCTGTGCCTCCTCATGGCAACAAACGGTAACTGGGTGCCTCGTGGGTCCAGGCCAGACCAGCAGGGGATCTCGGAGCAGGAGTGGGCTCCAGAGGGACGTTGCATAGGCTCACTGGCATGTGGACACATCCTGATGGCTATCAACCACTGCCCCACTGCGGATTAACCTTGGTAGGTATAAGGCTACAGGAGTAAACCCCAAACGAAAAATCTGTGGTGGAGCCCCGCAACTGGCAGACATGGTTACAGAGCTCCAGTAAGACTCCAACGGTGGTATCGGCAGAAGAGGTGACTACCATTTGAACCCAAAAACTACACCGGCAGACGAAAGCAATGTATGATGGACAGGCTACTAAGGCGAAGCCCAACAAACTGTGCTATCGGCAGTCCATTACAACTTTCCCTCTCCTCAGTCGTTGAAACACTTGCACCACTGAATCAGGAAAAGGTAGATCCAAGATGTGTGGTGCAGCCTGTGCTCCTGCTTCACCACACACGTTAACTCACACGCAGCCAGATCAAAAGAATACACCAGGAATGGTTTGATGAAAATGACCCGGCAATCAATGTACTCGTCGATGATAAATGTGCTGTTTTAACTGACTGGCAGAATAACCCATGGTTTCGGACCAAAACTGCTACCTTCCACAAGAATAAAGCGGCGGCCCAGCGAGAACTTCGCAATCTAAAGAATGACTGGTTTAAAAATAACACAAATGAAACACAAAAAATTGCAAATCAACCTAGGATGCGCGAATTTTTCAATTCTATTTAAACATTTTATCGGCCAATCACTCATGGTGCAGCCCCCCTCAGCTCATCCGATGGTAACCCCTTAATTAAAGACGAAGAAGGCATCCTTCAGCGCTGGAAAGAGCACTACCAAAACACCGATGTGGATGTCCTGAATACCATCAGGTCCCTCAGCACCCAGAGCTGACCCATCTCAGTTATCCTGCATCCCTGGATGAGGTAGCTACTGCCATCAAACAGATGAAAAATAACAAAGCCTCAGGGCCTAATGGAATCCCAACCGAGGTGTATAAAGTAGAAGAACCTCTACTTACCAGCCGTCTCCACTCTCTCCTGGAGAATATGTGTAAAAAGGAGGAATCCCCCAAGCTCTTCAAGACGCCTCCATCGTCAACATTTATAAGAACAAGGGGGACTAGTCAGACTGTGGCAACTACAGTGGGATCTCGCTGCTGTCCGTAGATGGCAAGATTATCTCCTGAGTCCTCCTAAACATAATTCTTCCTGGAGCAGAAAACTTTCTCCCAGATTCTCAATGTTGCTTTAGACTATCACGTGGCACCACTGACATGATCTCAGCTGCCCGCCAGGTACAGGAAAAGTGCAGAGAACAGCGTCGTGGCCTGTACATGTCCTTTATCGACCTAACCAAGGCCTTCGCTTTGGTCAACAGGGAAGCCCTCTGACGGACCATCTGCCGTTTTGGCTTCCCACCAAAATTCATCGCCATTGTGAGGCAACTCCACGATGGCATGAACGGCAGTGTCTGTACAAAGGCACCCAATCTGAGTTCTTCCCCATCCAAACGGGGGTAAAACAAGTATGTGTGCTAGCACAAACTCTCTTTTCTTTTTTCTTGGCTGCCTTCCTTACTCGTGCTAGTATCAATTTAGCTGGCGGAGTGGACATCCAGTACCGGATGAAGGTTCTTTTCAACATAAGATGACTCCCTGCAGAAACAAAGGTGTTGGCAGTTTCCATTACTAAACTTCAATATGCATACGACCTCATCCTTGTCGCTCACATTGAACGTGAACTACAGAAGATCCTGAACACCATCCACCTTATCGGTACTACCCTCCCTAATGTTACCCACTTTCAGTATCTCGGTTCCCACCTGTCCACCACTGCGGACATCGATGAAGAGATTCAACATCGGATCAGATGTATCTTAAGCCTTTGGCAGACTCCGTACCCGTGGCTTCTGCAGTGGGGAGGTGAAATTATCTACAAAGTTGCACGTATATCGATCAGGGGTCTTCTCCACCCTGCTATATGGCAGCTAGACATGGGTCACATACAGGAGGCGCCTCAAGGCATTTGAGAGCTTTCACCAACGAAGTCTACGTTCCATACTTCGAGTTCGCTTGGAAGACAAAAAACAAATGCCAGTATTCTCGCTGACACCAACTATAGGAGTACCGAAGCTACCATTATCCAAGATCAACTACATTGGACTGGCCATGTTACCCGCATGGACAACAGTAGACTGCTTATGCAGTTACTTTACAGCCATGTAACGAATAGCAAACGTAACGCTGGCTGGCAACTGAAAGGGTATAAGGATAGTGTTAAGAAAAACCTGAAAAAGTGCCAATTCCACCCCCTTACTTGGGAAACGATTAGTCCACACCGTAATGCTTGGAGGAGCACCACACGAGAAGGTGTCAATACTTTCGAATTAGTCCGATTGCATACCGAGGCAGACTAGCGCCAACCCCGGAAAGACGCTGCCACCACCCCTCCTGCATTAGATGTAGCCCTCCATACGTGCAACATCTGCGGACGAACCTGCCAGTCCGGTATCTGCTTTCTTTTTCACCCCAGAATTCACCAATGAAGGTGACACCCTTAATAACTCATATCATTGTATCGTAGCTGGATGATCATCATTCCCGATTCCGAGTGGGTGGGTGGGTGGGTGTCACCATGGACACAACTTGACACACATATACCTGATAACATTCAACCATCAGAAACTGCTGATATATTTAGAATTTGCTATTTTTTAACAATTAACCTGTTAAACTATAAACATAATGAAGGGAGTCAAGTCGCCTTCGCTCGTGTGTTTGTGAATGCTCAGTGTACTGAATTTTCTTGTCTGACTATGCCATGTAGCCTGTCGGTCAAAAATTAAATTCACAATTCACAAGTTAACAAGTCATTCAGATGATCGTGAACGATTATCCTCTCACTTTAAGAATGTGTTTTTTTACGGGTTATCTCTGAACGATTATAACTTTTGATCAAGATTATTCAAAGGTTATGTCTATTGTTGAGGAAGCAATATTTTACCATATAAACGGAAAACTAAATATTTAACCAATTGCCTTTAATTTATTGTTACATTCATGTTTCTATTATCCTTGTGAGACAAGATTGTTATTAATATGGATATGGATTCAGAGAACAGCTTTATGTTACTGTGAAGTAAGATAGGTTACAATTGATGAAATAATACACCGTAAAGACTGGTGGATAATCACATCTTGTCTCTCTGAAGATGGTACATTGTAGTCTGGTAATGAAGGAAACACGACTAAAAGATGGAGCTTGTGACGAAACTTCAGGAATAAAGCTCCATCTCTTCGTCGTGTTTTCTTCACTACCATCTGTCCACTATGAACAATGCTCTCCTCTGAGGACTTTTGGACCAGTGTCGTAAATCATCACCATCCTAGGAACGTCTTCTCCCACGTGCTCCTCCGCTTGCTAGTGCAACCACTGCCGAGCAATCGCCTTCAAACATACGCCCAGGTTCCTATGATGATCCCTTGAAGGTTATTATTACGAGACTGACCAAAGGAAAAATTCGAACCAATAAAACTGTTACTTAATTTTATAATATTCTGTAAACTATAACACTGAGTCGGCAATGAAAGTGTTCATCACTTCGTGACACAAACTAAAATATTATAGCCAACATCATCCTACATCATAATTTGTAGCCTAAATCAATGCCAGGCTATCTCTAGCAACTGTTGTTCTCAGATACACATGAGGTCACTATCTCGGTCTAGTGCATGAGTAATCTTAGGAATTAACTAAAAAAAGAACATACATGGATCTCACTCCCAAGATTACGACACACTGGCGGAGTTCAAGTCAACTGCTGAAGAAACGCCTCCTTCATAAGGTTGACAGTCATCAATTTTCATCCCCTCCTCTCCATTGAATACCGAGATTTCATATTATTTATTAATCAACCTGTCTTATTACCATTTACCATCGTCAAACACCAGTTTTCCTTTAACCACTCCACTAAAATATAAGAAAACACACACACACACACACACATACATGTAACGCCCATCGGCAAGCAATTAACACAGTTTGATAAATAAGCAACCGAAAATCAATAGCATTTGGTTCAAACTTCAAACTACTGAGGAACAATCTATCAGAAACTAAAACACTCGACTCAACCTGATGGTGCGCTGCCAGAGTTGTATCCTTCATGATTTTGAATTGTTGATGGATTAGTGTAATTACTTAGTTAGACACTTGGTTGATCTTAGTTGTCGAAGCGCAATAATACATTATAGCATCAGCATCCAGCATGCCCAGAAGGAGAGGAGTCAAACCAGCACGTCACATTTGCAGCTCATCTGGACACTATTCATCCAATCAACACGCAGTAATTATCCAAACAATTCTACTTGTTGCTGTGTGTAAATAACTTCATCTATTTAAGAATATATACCTTGCAATATTCAGAGTCAGAGATACGTTTACCACTTTCCTCAAGCTTTCGCGTCCCCAGGTTAAGAACAACTGCACTAGTTTGTCATCATCCGAGTGTTTTTTTCTCTTTGCTTGTGATTCAGTCGAGGATCTCCTTGTCCCAGTGTTGAAGTGATCTGCTGGCATGTGATCTGTTCAATGTCATTCAGTGTTAATGCTTTGTGATATTATGTCTTCCTTTCGTTAAGATTTCGACCATTAACTTATCTCGCTGATGCCCTCTTATTCCTCCTAGTGTATGTGTGTTATTCAATTTCAACTAGTAAAATTTTTAGTCGGGAATAATAAACATGTACATCATTAACTTAAATTGGTTAATTGTTCCCTTTCATTTTTCGTCTTATTCGAGTCAGACAAAAATGGTAATAATTCTGCAGACTTGATACAGATATTATTGTATAATAAGAAAATGCAAGTCTCAAAATTGTTGTCGTGAGAATTAAATGTGTTTAACAATGAATGAGTGATTGAAAACGTTCTCTGGTGATTTCCTGCCCCGTAGTTCACCTCCTTTTACATTTTATCTTTTTCGCTAAAGTTGTGTAACTAAATTGAAGATGTGGTATTTGTGCATGTGTCAAGGTAAGAATAAAATTAAGTTTATCGACTATTTTTTCTTTACATTTGACAAATAATTAAAATGGTCGATCTGGTGACCTTGGAAACACTCCAGATTGGTTCCCGACAACCCATCCATCCCTAATGCAGTGGCTTCGCTGATCATTATCTTGCTTCTACATCTTACAATCCTTATCTCATTCTCAAGTCTTCTCCTTCCCAGAAAAGTTGTATGTGGCACTATGTTAGCAACGGATGAGGTGATTTAATGGATACTATTGCCAGTTCGCCTGAAACTTTAACAAAGGCCCAATTTCTTCTGCTGATAACATTTCACAGTCATTCACCTTGGTATAGGACTCTCATTCCACCAAACAAGCCTACAACAGACACTGGAAAGAAACTGGAAACATCAACAAATCTAATAAACTTGCAACATAATACACTACCGCTCTAAACTTTACTAAACACACAATCAAATTAGCTAAAGCAAAAAAATATATATATTTTTATTTCAGTCAAATATACAATTAGGTAATTTTGAACCGACTAATGGCAATTAGCCCGGTACTTTTACAATAATTTATATAATTACAATATAACCCTTTCAATTGAAGTATCTCTCAATTGCTACGAAAACCCGAGATAAAACTAATCTGTTACGTTCTGTGCTTAACCCAAAATCAACCCTTGATCCTGGGTACAATCCTCACGAGTACCTGTTCCACATTTACCTTGTCTCATAATTACCTAGCATTCTCTGGTCTCCCTTGACTACATTTACACAAAGCTCCTTGACCTGACGATATCACACTCCACATCCATAAACAGCAACAACAACAAAAAATGTGTCATATCTCTTTATTCTCCTGTGAACTTTTCAACTCTTCATTTTGGCCTGCAAACCATTTCTAAATGATAGGGGCTCGACTTCTTGAGTACATCACCATCCTCAGCCATCAGCCCATTCCTCTCTCAACTACGTCCCTCAAACACAGCTTATGTCTTCCTGGTAATATCTTCCCTTTGATCATCTCATTCCAGGCTCTTTAGATTGCCTCCCCCTCCAATCTTCCTCCCACATGGGCAAACACTTATTACGCCCTTATTATTGTTCACTGATTCTCAAAGTTATTTACTGTCCTTCCAATACCCCAAAAAAGGTGATCCATTCCCCCACCTCCAGTGTATCCGGTTATAGAATATATCATAAACAAACATCTACTCAGACACATTGAAGCGAATTCAGTTCGTGACAAAAAAGTTGCTAACACACAAGACTTTAAAATACAACAGTTGTCAGCTTGCAACAGTTAGTAAGACAAATCAATGGTCAACACCCAACAGTTGTCAACAAACAGCAGTTCTTAAAACATAACAGTTGTCAACACACAGCAGTTGTCAACAAACAGCAGTTCTTAAAACACAACAGTTGTCAACACACAACAGTTGTCGACTCACAACAGCTGTCAACATACAACAGTTATCAACACAACAGTTGTCAACATACAAATGTTGTCAATTTACAACTAACCTTAACACCGCCATCATAAAATTCCCTGACCCTCTTCTGACCTTTAGCGAATCTCCGTATTTTCCTGACTTTGTGTTTAATTCCGTGACTTATAACTGACCTTGGTCCAGATTTTTTATTTTTCCAAGTATAATATTTTGTTCTGTTCCCTCCCTCCTCCTCCAAACTGTTTTACACTACTTGCAGATTATTATCATATGTGTATTACGGTGATGCTCAGTTTAGTTCAGGTAAAATTTACCAAGTTTTTTTTTTTTTTTTTTTGAGAGACCGAAGTGTTTACCTTCAGTGTGAGAGGACAACTATACTTATTAAAAGATGAAAATCAAAGTGGTTCCTACCCTACAACTGTTGTTATTTTTTGTTATATTAATTATTGTTTATTGTATAATTATTACCTCTTCATTTTACACTCATTCTTTTTCTTTCACAAGATTGATAACACAGATAAATTGGCTTCCTTATACACTGTACCACCTGAGGTCCAAGTTTTAGTCGAGTGAAAGTAAGTTTCAGTGTGTGTCCTTTAATACATTATAATCTTATATACTTGAATTGAATTGAAACAGTTTATTTAGCCAGAAAAACACAGATGCAGAGTAGATAATAATAACAATATTAACATGGCTGAGCCAATTGAGAACCTGAGCTCTCCTGTAGGCACCTGATATATACTGTACATTTATCTCAGGGAAGTACTATGTAACATTTAGTATCATCTGGAATAGTACACATAGCATGGTGGTAATAGGAACATATCAGAATGTTACCACGGTTATCACTTCAATATTTATTATTGTATTTATTTATTATTATTATAAATATATACATAAACTACAGTGGAATTGAAAAACATAAATATAATGGGGAAGCAGTACAGCATGGGTTGTACAGTATTAAGGTTGAACAAGAGGACAGAGCTGTCTGGATTATGTCTAGTTGGCATATTTATTTATTGCAATGTTAATTTCTCATCTATTTACATGATAATTTCCGATATAACGGTGTTGGTGGTACAATAAAAGCAGGTATATATAGTAGGTATTACAAGAAATATTACTACTTAGACAATATATATTTCTTAAGAGATGATTTAAAGGAAGGGAGTGTAGTCTTTGCTCGGGTGGGTGGGGTAAGTTGTTCCACACCTTCACACCATGATATTTTATGGAGGTCTGGGACTGAGAGGAGCACGTGGGGGGTGGTCTTAGTAGCTCTGGGTGCCTTAAGTTGTATCTCTGATTATTCCGGAACTGGAAATAATTATTGTCAAGCAAGTGATTGATAGATTTGTAAACAAAGAGGGCACAGCAGTCGGTGTAAATATCTTCGAATTTTAACATTTTAAATTTAGCCGAATTTTAACATTTTAAATTTAACAAAATTTTCGTTTGTGTGATCTGTTTTTTTTCAAGTAGGTCATTGTCCGTACAACTCTCTTTTGAGCAGTAACCAGGGAAGTGTTTTTGAAGAGCCAGAGTATCAGGTGTTCGTAAACAAGATCATGATAGATTTATTTCATTGCTGTGAGAGTGAGTGACTGTCGAGTGTGATACATGATACCACACTGTTTATTGACTTTACTGTGAATGGCTGTATGTGGTTTCTCCAGTTAAGTTTCTCATCAACAATAATTACGAGGAATTTAGTATTTTGTTCTCGTTTGAGGACTGTATTACTAAGGTACAGGGGGTCCAAGTCTGGGGGTAAGTTTTTCCTTCTGTGAAAGATCGTGTAGTGGGTTTTCTCAAGGTTTAAGGACAGTTTATTACGTATTACCCAGGTCCTGACTTTAGTTCTCATCAAGGAATGGAGGTCTGAGTTGCTGGCATAGGGATTACTATCGTCTGCAAATAAGTTGTATTTTATGTGTGTGCTGGCGTGGACTCGTTTATGTACAACAAAAACAGTACTGGTTCGAGAATGGAACCTTGGGGGACTCCATGCAAGATTGGCGAGGAGTCAGATTGGTGATTATCACAGCAGACATACTGCTTTCTGTTGGACAGATATAGGGTAAACCAATTGTGGGATAGGCCCCTAACGCCGTAATGTTCAAGCTTAGAAACGAGGATGGTACGGTCGACAGTATCGAAGGCTTTAGAGAGGTCCAAGAATATACCGACTGTGAGCTGAGTGTCATCAAAGGAATTTAAGATGTCATTAGTAAAGGATAGCAGAGCACTGTCAGTCGACCTTCTAGCTTTAAATACAAAATGGGAGTCTGTAAAGATGTTATTGGCATTGCAGAAGGAATTTAGTCTATTACATGCTAGCTTCTCCAGTATCTTACTCAAGGCTGGGAGAACTGATATGGCGCGGTAATTCTTGAAGAGACCCTTGTCCCCTCATTTTTTTATGTGCTGGGTGAGCTTTAGCAATTTTCAGTTTATCCGGAAAGACACCACTAGTGAAGGAGGAGTTACAAATGTGTAGGAGAACAGGTAGTAATAAGTGGGCTACTTTCTTAATGATACTCATTGGTATATTGTCTTCGCCTGCTGCTGCATCTTTGGACATTTTTATGATGGCCAGTAATTCATCTGTTGTGTCAGGGGATAAGAACAGCTAATTTTTCTGTCTGTTTTGCAAGTAGGCTCTAAATTCCTCATGGTGAACAGGGATGCCAATCTTAATAAAACATTCATTGAAATGGTTGGCAATAAGGGAGGGTGCCGTTACAACTGAATCATTTATAATAAAAGCTGAGTGGGGGGCCGAAGGCTGAGTGCTCCTGTTCTAAATATAATTTATGATATTTCAGGTTTTCTTACTGTCGCCTGATGTAAACTGGAGCTTATTTGTGTAATAGCTACGTCTGGCATTTCTAAATGCTGGAGTTACTCTATTTCTGATACTTCGGTAATCATCACCGAAAGTTATGGGTCTTTTTGCAAATTTCCTTTGGAGTTTGTGTTTTTCTTTTATCATTATCTTAATTTCGCTTGTGATATCGGGTTTGGAAATGGATACAGTTTTCACTGACTTAGTCTTGAGGGGAAGCATTTATCAATGCAAGCATTGAAGATGCAAGAGAAGTTGCAGCTGTTCAAGTTAGGGTTGTCGGAGGCATAGACAAGATACCCAGTTAGCATTCATTAGGTTGTTTTAAAAAAGGAGCATGTTGTCGGCTCAGTAGTCTCTGTATTGTACTGAGACTCAACTAGACCTCTCAGGTCTTGTGACTGTTTTATACATGGCAAAAACTGGGAAGTGATTTGAGATATTGTTATAAATAATTCCACTTGCAAAATTGTTAGGAGTGTTGTTAGTCCAGATATGATCTATCACAGTGGCAGAGGTGGCAGTTACTCTAGTAGGTTTGGTTATAGAGTTGAAGAAGTGCTTAGAATGACAAGTAGCAATAAGGTCTAATACTGAGTTGTCGGTTTCTGGTTTTAAAAGATCAAGGTTGAAATCTCCTGTAATGTAGCAAAGTTCCCTTTCTGAACTTATGATAGAGATAAGCTCCGAAAAGATATCAAGAAATTTTCTTACATTAGTGTGGGGTCTTCTGTAGATTACTCCTACTAGGATATTTCGTGTGTCGTTATGTAATTCAGTGAAAACACTCTCCATGAACTCCTCCTGGACCTTTAAATCATCTCTTACAGAAGTGTTATACTTGATATCAACATATAGGGCGACACCACCACTGTGTCGTGACGTGTTGACGCAGTGTCTATTATAATTAGGAATGTTATACAAATGTTCAATATCGTTAGTGAGTTTGGTCTCACAGAACCCAAGTACATCAAATTTGTGGGCAATAGAAGACAAACACTGATCTAAAAAGGTATCCAGATGAAGGGGAATACTGCTGATGTTATGGCTAATTAAGGAGAAGGAATGAGGTAGTAAAAGACTAAACCTAAACTCGGGAGAGTCAGGAAAGTAATAGTTACAGTTGGGGTTGGTGTAACCCAGTGAGTTTTGTAGAAAGGCATCAGGATCAATATGAGGGAGTATTGTGTCGACATCATGGGTAAAGGGGGTGCAACACATACGATCTAGTACATCTAAGGGAATGACACTAGCTTCATCATTGTAGGAACATTGATTGTGATTAAGAAACAGTAAGAACTCAGGGTCACTGAGGTGTGAAAAAGGAGGATCTAAGAAAGTTATAATATTGGGGGGAACGTACTCACAAGTGCTACAACCAACAGAATAAAGATGACCGGTACTGTTGAGGGTGATTCCCAGATTGAGTGGGAGATGCGCCTGTCACTTGGTTTTGAGGGTTGCTGGTTTCCGCCACAGAAGGCAGATGTAGTACTCGAGTTGGCCGTCAGGGGGAGACTCCTCAGGTGATAGCGACAGTAGCTGGTTCCTCCTCAGTGGGGAGGCGGGTGTCCACTTGCCCGATCCCTCACAACAATGGTTATATGACTGAACGTCATGTGTTTCCCTTGTTTCCTGGCTCCTTTAAACTGGTCCATTTGCTGTAGACGGGCTTTAGTCGTACCTGGGCAGAGGTCTTCGTTGACGAAGATAGTGGTGCCTTTCAGCTTACTGTGTTGATAAAACACTTTGTCACGGTCAGAGGGGGATGAGAATTCTGTTATGATGTCGCGGGGGCGGGAGGAGTTGGGTTTCCCGACGCGTTGAACATGGTCAAACTTTACTTCAGGAAGTTTAAAATGTTCATTCAGCAGGAGTGAAATTTTGCGCTGGGATGACTTTCAGTTCTCGTGGGCATCCTCGGCGACTCCGGCAAACCTGAGGTTGTTTCGCCGCCCTATGTCATCCACATAATCCACCCGGTCTGCTGTTGTCGTTAGTTCCGTTTTGAGCTTGGAATTCTCCTTACTCAGCTGTTGAACTTGGGAGTGAGTTTCCCTGCTAGAATAATGATATATACGTACTTGTTAGTAAGTGCGATCTTCCCTACTTCCAGGTTTAGTATTGATTAGATAAATGATCACACTTCGCACATCGCTAGACTCAGTATAGTTACTGTCGGGATCAGGAATTCGTAATACAATTGGGCCAGAGGGTGAGCAGGCCGTTCAACTCTTATGAGTACTTGACAGGGAGTCGCTCTGACGAAAGCGGTCTTTCATTATATTTGAAAATATCTTATTTAATATAAACTGTTACTTGTTGTCTTGCTTTACAATATCTTAGATAATGTTCATAGAAATGATAGTTAGAGAAAGATATAAAAATAAAAAAATAAGAGAAAAGAGAATGAGAGTGAGCGAGAAAGAGAGACAGAGAGACGCTATACTTCTGCTTCTCCTTACGGCTCAAAAGGTCTTCAAAGAATTAGATGTTAAGCTGTAATTTATACAAGGTGTTCAATATCTCCATGAAATTATTTTTTAAGTAATTTCAAGTCAAAATATTTCTATGAAAATGGATCCGATTTTTAATACTTATGGAACTATGGGTATTTGAAGTTAAAAAAACCGATTTGCATAAGTTTCAATTTTTTTTATTGAATAAGTGCTACAATTAATAGTTCAGTAAGACAAAAGTTAAAAATCGTGTATTGAATGAAGTGTAGGTGATAGTGTAGGAAATGTAGTGTAGATAACAGTGCAGTGGATTTAGTGTTGACAACTTGAGGAAAGGTCACGGCAGGCTTACAGTAGCTCCCGGGGATCAATTGTCAATAATGGCTCGTGCTACTTGTGAACTGGTCTGTGCCCTTCAGAGGGCAGAGTTAGAGAGGGCCAAGGAAGAAATCTTGAAATTAAAGGAAGTGATAGTGAGGATGGAGGAAGAAACGAGACAAGGAAAGCCCGTGTCTGACGAAAACTCAGGCGAATGGAAGGTTGTGAGGAGAGGGATGACCAAACTGGTGGTGAAAAAACACACCAAGGTGGAGAAAAAACACACCAAGAATACGACGCCAACAGCTAAGTGTACCAACTCTTTCAGTCCTTTGATAGACGAATTGGATGTTAGCATAGTCAGGGACAAGGCTGATAAGGAAGTACGAAAACCTTAATTGTTGGCGATTCCCAGGTACAGTACCTGGACAGAGCTTTTTGTGGTAAAAATAAAAATAGGATGAGGGTGTGTTTGCCAGGAGCTGTGGTGGGGGATATAGTTGACAGGATGGACAATATCTTCTCCGGTAATGGGAACAAACCCATTATCTGCCTCAGTGTAGGAGGCAATGATATTGGCCGGTGTAGGAGTGAGGAACTTCTTGATAAGTTCAAAACAGCTATAGAACGTATTAGATTCGAAGGAAGGGATCCCTATCATTTGTGGTTTCCTGCCTAGAAGGAGAGTTGGCAATGAATGGTTGGCAAAGGCAGTTGGTGTCAACGGCTGTCTTGACAGATATTGCAAGTGAATATCAGTCCCATTCATTCACAACTGGGACATCATCTATGGCAGAAGGGACCTTTATGCTAGGGATAGGGTGCATCTCTCTAGGAATGGGGTGGCAACCCTGGCTGCCTCTCTCGAGAGGGCAGTTCAAAAGATGTTGAAGTCTTTCAACTGCTTGGAGAATATATGAGCATGGGGGTGGAGGAGACTGCAGTAGGAGCGGGTAAACAAAGTGAAAGGTTACAGAGAAATAGTGGTAGGAATTATGACAAAGCTAAATTAGACAGGGAGTTAAAACCTAAACGCGACAAGGAGAGGACTCAGAACACGACTAACTTGAATGTCTACTACGCAAACAGTAGAAGTATGAGAAACAAAATGAATGAAATCAGGGCGTTGGTATGTACCGAAAAAATCGATATAATAGCATTCACCGAAACATGGATAAACCTAGACTCACGTGAGTTACCTGTCAAATACCAAATTGCAGGTTTCAAAGTATTCCATACCGATAAGCAGATTATTAAAGGAGGCGGAGTAGCAATCTATGTCAGGGATAATCTGAAGTGTGAAATAAATAAGGAAATAAAAACTGGGCGGAATACAGAAACAATTTGGATAGAATTAATCGATGGTAGGGAAAAATTACTCACAGGAGTAATATATAGATATCCTAATCTTGATAGAGTTAATGAGCGACCTATTCGGGGTGAGATGCGCAGGGCTTCCATACATAGCAAAGTCTATATAGTAGGCGACTTTAACTTTAGCCAAATAGATTGGATTGACCTTACAGGTGTAATAGCCCCTGTCTCATAGGCAGAAGCATACTATACATTTGAATTATATACTCTATTACCCCCTTTAACTTTCCACTAGCTATGAGGTAGCATGTTCAGAGCACCTGATAAGGTGTGTCCACAGGAAGTCGCGTCACTTATTGCTGAGCTAAGGCATTAAGTAGCCGGATCCCTGGCCACCTAAAGCAGGCAGTAGTTTGATATCCTTGACTAGAGGAAGACGTTATTGAGAGCCATCGTGGATGGTTCTGTCTTCCCTCGAGGGAAGACGACGTACATATTTCCGTTCTCCCTCAATGGGTTCCTACTCATAGGCATTGTTACTCAACCCCTCACACCGAACTGACGTATTTAGCAGGTCTATTTACAAGGCCTCCATCCTTACCTTAACACTCATAGTTACAGTGATAAGTTACGGTGATCTACAATTGGAACTGTATCCTAGATAGTTCCTGAATAAATGGATAACAGACAATTGGGTTTCGCTACTAAAAGCCCTATATAATATAAATGTTCCGGCCTCATTAACCGAGACAGAATCAGCAGTTAACCGGCCTAGAACACAGATAACTCAGAATCAGAAGATTTTCTTCAAACAATCCAGGACTGTTTCCTAAGCCAACATATAACCGAACCCACCCGGGGTAATAATATAATTCAATTTAGTTCTGTCAAACAGAGAAAACCTCATTAGTAATGTCGAGGTAGGGAACGAACTTGCTAACAGTGATCACAAAGAAATTAGATTCCAGTTAGAATTTCCACTAAAGTCCCAGATTTCAGAAGGGAAAACTATGATAGTTTGAAGAGGCAGCTGAGAGAAGGGGTATCACGCTTGGGGGTGAATTACATGACCTCATATGACGTGACCTCACCTTACCTGAAGACCTGACGGTTGGGGATGACCTGATAACGAGATCTGAGGTTGATGAGTTCCACAACAATTTAAATAAGGAGTTCCTTAATGCAAAAAGGCAGAACATACCATACAGAAAACTCAGATCAAACAACAATGACCCTAAATGGATAAATAATTATTTAAAGAATATTACTGGACAAAGTAAGGCTATAGGTAGGACAATAAATCGTGGTGAAGTTTACCTCCGAGATTATTATAAGGTATTGGCCGGTAGGGTTAAGACCGAGATAACGACTGATAACGACGGAGAAATGAGCAATAATCTGAATAAATATTTTTCAACAGTTCACCACCGAAAATTTAAACATAATACCCGAGACACCGAATCTATACAAGGATAGTGAAGGAAATAAATTTAGCGAGATTGTAGTGACTAGTAACGATGTTAGTAAGCAAATAAACAAACTAAAGCCTAATAAGTCACCTTGTCCTGATGAGATATTTGCCAGAGTATTAAAAGAATGTAAGGAAGAGCTTAGTATGCCCTTGGCAAAGTTGTTTAACATGTCCTTAAAAACGGGTGTAGTACCAGAATCCTGGAGGATAGCGAATGTAATACCGATTTTCAAGAAGGGAGATAGATCTCTATCCTCTAATTATGGTCCAATCAGTCTAACATCAATTATAGGCAAATTACTGGAAGCAATCATTTCAAACTCTATTCGAAATCACCGGGAGAAGCCCAAGTTGATCAATGATTCCCAACATGGCTTCACAAGCAGGAGTTCATGTCTATCTAATCTATTAACATTATTTTCACCTGTTTTCGAATCAGTGGACGAGAGGCACAATTATGATGTGGTATATCTCGACTTTAGCAAAGCCTAAGACAGAGTCCCCCACGAAAAACTCATAAGAAAAGTGGAGGCTCATCACTAGCGTAGCTGGGGGGGGGGCGGTCCGCCCCGGGCGGCACTTTTGGGTCTGCTCATCACCCATATCTGCAGCTACTGGAGACGTTAATCCATCCCTTTGTATCGGCGGCAAGTTAATCCTTGTCGTGTCTGACCTAACACCTGACCCACATCATCACGGCCACGTCATGAGCTACACCCTTGCTATGCGCCCCCCGCCACACACACAACCTGTAACCTGTTGAGGATTAAGGAAACAACTTCAAACAAGTACGCCAGTGAGCTCATGTGGTGTGGGTCAGGTGTTAGGTCAGACACGACGAGGATTAACTTGCCGCCGATACAAAGGGAAGGATTAACGTCTCCAGTAGCTGCAAAACCATGCAGTCTCGGGTCATATCAGTTCATGTACAGCCGACCAATCCACCAGTTACAAGCAATTCACTTCAGTTCTGCACAAGTCTCCATCGTGACAAGACGAGGGGAGGCTAGACGACTTTTAAGTTCTCTTGTGTTTTCGATCCAGTTATTTACTTCGTTGGAAGACATAATACTATAAGGTAAGAAATATTAAAGTATTGGTTAAAAAATATTGATGTGACTTTTGCTGCGGTACTGAGATTAAATATTAAGATTTTGTTTCACAGCATTGCGATTTTATACTAAGACACTATCCTCACTGGGGTACAGACAAAAGCCCCCCCGACAAAAGCCACCCAGACAAAAGCCACCCAGAAAAAAGCCCCCTACTTTGATTGGGGTGGCTTTTGTCTGACAACAGACGTGGAAAGAAGGCCCCCTTGAAATTTTGCAGTTTATTCAAAAGTATAACCTTGGGAACTCGGTTCCAAATATAGTAATAATGCTGAGGATTTTCCTCACAATTGCTGTTAGTGTTGCTACCTGTGAGAGGAGTTTTTCGAAACTAAAGCTGATCAAGAATTACTTAAGATCTACTATGAGCACCTTGCGGTTGAGAAATCTTGCCATACTGTCTATAGAGCGACAATTGACAGATGAAATAGTTTTTGACAATGTCATTGAAGAATTTGCCAACAAAAAAACAAGAAAAGTTACTTTGTAGAAAGTTGTAGTTTTCATTTCAGAAATAAAGATGGTCCTAATTTTTTACACTTTTTTACTTTTTTCCCTATCCTATATGTCGTTTTTGCTTTTTGTTTAACTGTTACTTATAAAGTTTAAGTATGTTTGGGGTGTATTTAAAGCATACTATATTTGAGTATGTGAAAGTAAAGTTGTAGTTTTAATTTCAGAAATAAAGATGGTCCTAATTTTTTACACTTTTTTTACTTTTTTCCCTATCCTATATGTCGTTTTTGCTTTTTGTTTAACTGTTACTTATAAAGTTTAAGTATGTTTGGTGTGTATTTAAAGCATACTATATTTGAGTATGTGAAAGTACAGTAATATTATAATGGTACACAAACTATTTAATATATATATATATATATATATATATATATATATATATATATATATATATATATATATATATATATATATATATATATATATATAAGAGTGAGTCACTGTGCAATATGTATTTTTTGTGGGGGCACGGGGGAGGGGGGGGCGGCAAACTCAAGGGCCGCCCCGGGCGGCACACACTCTAGCTACGCCATTGAGGCTCATGGCATTCAAGGAGATATTCTAGAATGGACCAGGGCGTGGCTACATGACAGGAAACAGCGAGTGAGCATTAACGGCACTAAATCCGATTGGAGCAACGTCACTAGTGTAGTTCCCCAAGGCTCAGTACTCGGACCATTATTATTTAATAAATACATAAACGACATAGATATCGGCGTACCCAGCAACATAAGTAAATTTGCTGATGATACTAAAACAGGGAGTGTAATTAAATCTGACGAGGACTCCGCAAAACTACAGGAACATCTAAACAAATTTTTAGAATGGTCTGAAAAATGGCAGATGAAATTCAATTTGAACAAACGTAAAGTACTCAGTATAGGAGATATAAACAGGGAAACCAGATACCAGATGAACAACGAGAAAAATTTAGGAGTAATGATAAGTAGGAATCTTTAGTCAAGTAAACAATATGTATTTCCTCGAAACAAGGCTAATAACGTACTTGGGTTCATACAAAGGAGTGTCAGTTACAAGACTAGAGAGGTCATAGTAAAACTATATCTTGCGCTTGTGAGACCTCACTTGGATTACGCAGTTAATTTTAGTCACCGTATTACAGAATGGATATAGAATCCATGGAAAGAATTCAGAGGAGAATGACAAGACTAATAGTGGCTGTAGTGACATTATTAAACAAGTACAAAATAAATCATTCTTTCATTTTTCATTCATTTTTTCATTCCTCTTCTTACCTTATGGAATGATGCACATACCACACTTCATAAAAACAGACTTATGATACATAAGAACATAAGAAAATAAGGAGTCTGCAATAGGCCGGTTGGCCTGTGCATGGCAGCTCCTGTCGAGAGTTACTACCACTCTCTATCATCTATGAATCTATCTAGCCTCCTTTTGAAACTTTCCAGAGTTCCCGCACTTACTACAAAGTTGCTAAGCTTGTTCCACTCGTCCACCACCCTATTTGTGAACCAGTTTCTTCCTATCTCCCTCCTAAACCTAAACTTATCCAACTTGAATCCGTTGCTCCGAGTCCTATCCTGCTCGGATATTATAAGAACTTTATCTATATCCCCTTTATTGATTCCTTTCACCCACTTAAATACTTCTATCATATCTCCTCGCACTTTTCGTCTTTCTAGGGAATGCAAGTTAAGTTTCTTTAACCTATCCTGATGTGGAAGGTTTCTAAGTCCCTGAATCATTTTTGTCATTCTTCGCTGCACCGGCTCTAGTGAATTTATATCCATTCTATAATAGGGGCACCAGAACTGAACCGCATAATCGAGGTGCGGCCTGACTAGCGCAAGATATAGTTGCGCTAGTCTTACCTTAGGGAACATCAATACCATAAAAACGAAAATTATCGATATCTTCATCATATTCATTGAAATTCCATAACTACTATATTTTATCAGTATCTCATTTACTGATAATTCATTCACTAACTAAAATCGGCCGTAAACTAGTGGATTTGTAGACATATTGACGGGTAGACTAAAGGAGAGAGAGATTTCACATAGCCCATTGTGTCACTTCCCCCCCCACACACACACACACACCATGCACATAAGAACATAAGAACATAAGAATGGAGGAAACTGCAGCGGGCCTATTGGCCCATACTGGGCAGTCCCGTTTACACCCAACCCCTATTGCTCATATGAGCATCCAACCTATGTTTGAAGCAATTCAGCCTATTCGAGTTAATGATGATATATGGTAACTTGTTCCATTCATCCACTACTCTGTTTCCAAACCAGTGTTTACCTATTTCACGCCTAAATCTAAATTTGTCTAATTTAAAACCATTGTTACGAGTTCGCTCCTGGTTGGATAGTTTGAGTACCTTTGTAATGTCCCCTTTGTTTAGCCCTGTCTTCCACTTATACACCTCTATCAGGTCGCCCCTCGCTCTACGTCTCTCGAGGGAGTGCAAATTAAGATGCTTTAACCTGTCTCTATACTCAAGGTTCCTAATGCCCGGGATTAGTCTTGTCATTCTCCTCTGAATTCTTTCCAAGGATTCTATATCCATTCTGTAATACGGTGCCCAGAACTGAACTGCGTAATCCAGGTGTGGTCTCACAAGAGCAAGATACAGTTTTAGGATGACCTCGCTAGTCTTGTAACTAACACTCCTTTGTATGAACCCAAGTACTTTATTAGCCTTGTTACGAGCAAAAACACATTGTTTACTTGGCTTAAGGTTCCTACTTATCATTACTCCTAAATCTCTCTCGCAGTCGGATTTCTCTATGGCATCGTTGTTCATCTGGTATCTGGTTTCCCTGTTTACATCTCCTATACTGAGTACTTTACATTTGTCGACGTTGAATTTCATCTGCCATTTTTCAGACCATTCGAAAAATTTGTTTAGATCTTCCTGTAGTTTTGCCGAGTCCTCGTCAGATTTGATAACACGTCCTATTTTAGTGTCATCAGCAAATTTACTTATGTTGCTGTCAATGCCGATATCTATGTCGTTTATGTATATAATAAATAATAATGGTCCAAGTACTGAGCCTTGGGGAACTCCACTTGTGACGTTGCTCCAATGGGACTTAGTGCCGTTAATGCTCACTCGCTGTTTCCTGTCCTGTAACCACGCCCTAATCCATTTAAGGATGTCATTGATGCCATGAGCTTCTACCTTTCTAATTAGTCTTTCGTGGGGGACTCTGTCGAAGGCTTTGCTAAAGTCGAGATATACCACATCATAATTGTGCCCCTCGTCCACCGATTCGAAAACTGATGAAAAGAATGTTAATAGATTAGTTAGGCAAGAACGTCCACTTGTGAAGCCATGCTGGGAATCATTGATCAATCTGTGCTTCTCCAGGTGATTTCGAATAGAGTTTGAAATGATTGCTTCCAGTAATTTGCCTACTATTGATGTTAGACTGATTGGGCGGTAGTTAGAGGATAGTGATCTATCCCCTTCTTGAAAATCGGTATTACATTCGCTATCCTCCAGGATTCTGGTACTACACCTGTTTTTAATGACATGTTAAACAACTTTGCTAAGGGCATACTAAGCTCTTCCCTTACATTCCTTTAATACTCTGGCAAATATCTCATCGGGGCCAGGTGACTTATTAGGCTTTAAGTTTGTCTATTTGCTTACTAACATCGTTACTAGTCACTACTATCACACTTAATTTGTTTTCTTCACTATCTCTGAATAGAGTCGGTGCCAAGGGTATCATGTTTAAATTTTCGGTAGTGAAAACTGTTGAAAAATATTTATTCAAATTATTGCTCATTTCTCCGTCGTTATCAGTGAGCTTCGCCGAAGTCAATGACCGTATTGGTCCAATCTTTTCTCGTGTTTTAGTTTGATACATTTGGTAGAATCCTTTGGGTTTGTCTTCGCCTCCCTTGCTATCCTTACCTCATTATTCCTCTTTGCTTTCCTTATCTCGGTTTTAACCCTACTCGCCAATACCCTATAATAGTCACGGAGGTGAATTTCGCCACGATTTATTCTTCTACCTATAGCCTTCCTTTGGCCAATGATGTTCTTTAAATAATTATTTATCCATTTAGGGTCATTGTTGTCTGATCTGAGTTTTTTGTATGGTATGTTCTGCCTTTGTGCATTAAGTAACTCACTATTTAAATTGTCGTGGAACTCGGCAATCTCAGATCTCGTTATCAGGTCAGTGTCATCAGTCAGGTTCACAGCCAAGCGCGACACCCCCTCTCTCAGCTACCTCTTTAAACTGTCAAAGTTTGCCCTTCTGAAATCTGGTACTTTAGTGGAATTTTCCTTACGTCTGCCCTGAAAATCTAAATGGAATCGAATTTCTTTGTGATCGTTGTTTGCAAGTTCGTTCCCTACCTCGACATTGCTAATTAGGTTTTCTCTGTTCGACAGAACTAAGTCCAGTATATTATTACCCCGTGTGGGTTCGGTTATATGTTGACTTAGGAAACAGTCCTGGATCGTCTCGAGAAAATCCTGTGATTCTGAGTTACCCGTAAGGTCAGTCCAATCTATTTGGCCAAGGTTAAAGTCGCCTACTATACAGACTTTGTTGTGTACGGAAGCCCTGCTCATTTCATCCCAGATAAGTCGATCATTGACGCTATCAAGATATATATATTACTCCTGTGATTAATTTTTCCCGGCCGTCGCTTAATTCTATCCAAATTGTTTCTGTATTCCTCTCAGTTTTTATTTCCTTATTTATTTCACACTTCAGATTATCCCTAACATAGATTGCTACTCCGCCTCCTTTCCTGGTCTGCCTATCGGTATGGAACAGTTTGTAACCCGCAATTTGGTATTCGACTGGTAACTCACGTGTGTCTAGGTTGATCCATGTTTCAGTGAATGCAATTATATCGATTTTTTCGGTACATACCAAGGCCCTAATATCATCCATTTTGTTTCTCATACTTCTACTGTTCGTGTAGTATACATTTAAGTTAGTCGTGTTCTGAGTCCTCCCCTTACCGCGTTTAGTTTTAAACTCCCTGTCTAATTTAGTTTTGTCATCATTCCTAACACTATTTCCCTGTAGTCTTTCACTTTGTTTACCCGCTCCCACTGCAGTCTCCTCCACCCCCGTGCCCATATGTTCCCTTAGCAGTTTAAAGACTTCGATATCTTTTGAACTGCCCCTACTGTTTGTATAGTATACATTTAAACCTACTCTTCCCTGGTCCTGTTTTACCCCTTGTCCTGAGCAACTAATTTTACTTCCCAGGACCTGCTTGTTTTTTGACTCCCACTTTCCCCGACCCCTCTCTACTGGCGAAACCCCCCCTTCGGAGTGACAATTTCACGCTCCAGGGATGCAGACAACGTCTTTACCCCCTCACGAGACAAGTGTACTCCGTCGCGACAGTACAGGTAGTCGTTGCCATAGAATCGTTGCCAGTTATCAATGAATGCCCAACCATTGTTTGCACAATGTTTTTCCAGTCGGCAATTTATAGCAATTGCCCTGGACAGCCATTCACGACCAACCCCTCTTCTAGGCAAGACACCACATACTATCGGGATCCCTCCCCTATCTCTAATCTTCCCCAGCGCCTCCCTATACCTCTTGAAAAGTTCCTCACTCCTAACCTTACCTATGTCGTTTCCTCCCACACTAAGACACACTACTGGATTGGTACCCTCCCCTGACAAAACCCTGTCTAACCTCTCGGCTACATGCCCTATCCCAGCCCCAGGAAAACACACCCTAGTCCTACGTTTCCTATCTCTCGCACAAAAAGCCCTATCCATAAACCTCACCTGGCTGTCACCAACTACCACGACCTTACCTGTGGGCAGGGTTTGTACAACTGCCCTTTCCTCTCCTTGATCCATACCGTCCTGCCTCTTCTCTTCCTCGCCAGCTTCCTGTAGCACCTGGTAAGGGTTACTACACTCCACACTCTGGTCAGCTTTCCTGAGCCTGACCCTAGTCCCCATGGAGACAACCACTCCTTAACAGAGTGGCAAGGAGGTCGTCTTTCCCCACACTCCCCTCCTCTTCCCCCACGACACAACGATCCAAAGCGGCCATTTTCCTTGGTGTCTAACGGGAGCACGATCGGGCACGACCTTCTCCAAGCTGGGTCAGAGGTCAACTCGACATGCACAAGAACACATGTTGGCTCTCTGTGTGTGTGTGTGTGTGGGTGGGTGGGTGTGTTTGTTTGTCTGCCTGTGTGTGTGTGTGTGCGTGTTTGTCTGTGTATGTGTGTGTGTGTGCATGTGAGGTCAAGATGGGGCAGCCATTCATTACCTCGAACCACCGCTGTAGTTGTAAGTAATGCCTATTGAAGTTTGTTTTTCCAAGTATAAACTGGATGATCGCTCACAATGACATTGTATAAACCGTTTACATTAACCCAAACAGTAGTGTCCCTCACAATGGTTGTTTGATAATTTAAGTAATATTTGTGTTGGTGAGGGGGTTTAGCACAGTGAATCGCCGTCAAGTGAGGGTGGAACGGCCGGCTCACCCCCTGGCCCAACTGTATCACGAATTTCTGACCCCGACTGTACATGTCCTGTAGTTGCATTGTTCCGTTTTGTCATTCAGGGAAGAGGCTCCGTGTCGTATGACAGTCAATCGCTTTCATGTTAATATTATGAGATGTGACCAGGTATTCTATACTTATATTCATGCTCGTTATCGTGATAGGCGTTACATTAGTGTACAGTATCAAACTTAATAACACCCATCTTTCTCATTAACCACGGTGACTTAGTTTTTCAGGAAAATTTTCTAAGTATAGCAAAGAGGCCAGGTATGTAAAAGTTTGTCGACGGTATTATGTTCCATTACAAAGAAATGACGACCATGAGGCTTGAGGTGTGACATAAGTTCTTTTGTATGTCGGTCAAGTGAGTAAGAAACATACTTAAAGACTTATTATTGGTGCATCTCAATATTTTTTTTCCCGGATCATGTATATCAATTACACCGGTCAACACAATTTTTCTGGCACAAGGTTTTTAAACGGATTTTAAGTAAATTTGGGGTGCAGAATCCAAATATGACTTTGGTTTTTGTCTATCACATCAGGTTTTTGAGATATACCATATTGCACTTTTGCTGGGAAACGTAAACTTTTGGATCAAAATTGAGGTTTAAACATGTATACATAAATTTTTTCAGCATTATAATTTGTATTTTTCTATAACCAAAAATTGTTAATATCAAATTGGAAAGTTAATGCACATATAATATTTAAATGTAACATTGAAGGGTGAAAAAAACAATTAATGTACGGTAGAAATAGTGCAAGTATTAAGATCAAGTTACAGTTACATAAACTTCCTCTTTTTGGCCGATCTCTTATGTACAGCTTCTGGAATGTCTCTCATCAAACTCCAGCAGTAGTCCGCCATCATGTTCGAGTCCCATCGACCTTGGTAACGTTCTTCCATTACTTTAATGTCTTGATGAAAGCGCTCCCCTTGCTCCTCGCTCACTTCTCCCAGATTTTCTGGAAACTCGTCCAAGTGACTGTGTAAGTAGTGAACCTTGATACTCATTCTGCATCCAAGTGCTTGTAAACTCAAGAGCAGCTCTTCCACAATTTCTTGATAGTTGTCCGCTTTCTTGTTCCCTAAGAAGTTCCGCACCACATTAGAGAAAGCATTCCAAGTTCTTGCCTGTGCCTCAGTCATTGTTGCAAGGAAGTGTGGATCTCTGAGTAGTGTTCTTATTTGAGGTCCATCAAAAATCCCTGCCTTTTTCTTCTCGTCGCTAAGACTTGGAAAGGTTGAGCATATATATCTGAAACACTCTCCACTATGATCAAGAGCCTTGACGAATTGCTTCATGATACCAAGTTTTATGTGCAGAGGAGGAAGGACAATGTTTTTCCTGTCAACCAGAGGATCGTTAATGATATTCTTGTCACCAGGCGTCAAACTATGTCTTGGTGGCCAATTCTTTTTCACCCAATGGTCTGCTGTAGCCCTGCTGTCCCAGTAGCACAGAAAACAGGGGTATTTTGTGTACCCTCCTTGCTGGCCCAATAGAAAGTTTACCATTTTCAAGTCCACACAAATTAACCATTCATGAGCATGGTATTGCAACCTCTCTAGAACAGTCTTAATGTTTTCATACTCTTCTTTAATTTGTACAGAATGTCCGATTGGAATTGAACCATACTTGTTTCCGTTATGAAGAAGAACACATTTCAAGCTCCTTTTAGAACTGTCAATAAAAAGTCTCCAATCCTTACTATCATATGCTGGTAGTCCCATGGAGAGAAGAAGTCCTTCTACATCATTACAAAAAACAAGCTGGTCATATGAATGAAAGTACTTCCGCAGTTGCTCTTCTCTGTTGCGATAAAAGGAGACACTCGTGCCAGGTTTTAAGAGTCGTTTCTCTTGAAGCCTGGAAGCTAACAATTCAGCAGACTGTTTTGGCAAATTTAGATCTCTGACCAGATCATTCAATTCTGACTGAGTAAACAACGTTGGCTTTTCACAATCTTCACCAGATGGCTTGAAAAGATCAGTCTCTTCATCTTCATCAGTAGAAACAGGTAAATTCCGGTCTATATCCTCAATCTCTGGTAGCTCAGTAAATTCTGGCACGTTACGTGATGGAGCAAATCTGAGATCAGATTTGGATTCAGCACCTTAAAGTTAGTAAAAAACAGTTAAAAGGTTTCATGCCAGAAAAAAAAAATATTTTGTAGACCAGTGTTATGCAACAGGCAGAGATAGAGGAGAAATGTCATAGATATATCGTAAGTAAATTGACCTCTTACCTTAATGTAACTTAAATTAGCATTTTTCAGCTTGAACAGGAAATTAGTTATTTTGTTAGAGGTCACTTTCATGTGTGAACAAAACCGCGTGTTATAATAATTTTAATAAAAATATTTTTTTTTATATATAATTCTCTATGGAAGTTGAACTAATGGCACACACACACACACACACAGCATATCGAATAACCTCGTTAATATTGTAATCCTGTTAAGAGAAATTGTGTTATAATACGATTTTCTTACAATCTAAAAATAAATCGATTGTACACTCGCTACCAAAAGTATCTGCAATATTTTTTTTTAGACAATAGGACGCAACGGTTGAAGGATTTTCACAACCCTCCCGAGACAACAGGAGTCGCAGTGTTCATTTTGTCATCCATCGGACCTCACATAGCATATACTTTCTGTAACGGGTGTACATCGGTGATGTACTGTATAGCGCTTGGGAACTTCGTGTTTTCTTTTTCCTTGTGGTTATCAGCATATACCTAGATCACGCGCACCTACAGTGATTTACTTGCATAAATATATATATATATATATATATATATATATATATATATATATATATATATATATATATATATATATATATATATATATATATATATATATATATATATATATATATATATATATATATGTGTGTGTGTGTGTGTGTGTGTATGTGTAACCAGTATAATTTACATACTATATAACTTAGAGTAAGTAATTAATCGCTTACAACCATGGATGTATAATTATGAACGTTCATTTTTCAATGACCAGTAGTTTATGGCACTTGGCGTACGATTAAGCTTCCCGCGGATGTTTTGTCTAGTATGATGCAACTCTCTCTCAGTAGTAGTAGATATTTCTTTAAACACTGAATAGAATGCTCATTTGTGGTAATTGGATACTTTGCTTCACAATTGTAATGCGTCAAGTATGATAGATAGTTAGCTAAGTAATATATAGATAATGGCACCGCCAGTTAAGAGTGATTCATGGATCAAAGGAATCATTTACCAACTGGTTGTTTATACCCGTTTTGTAAACACCTTTGGCTGTAGTTCTGCTTGACATTCCATGGAGATGACTACTTCCTCCTTCGAAAACCTTCTAGAAGCTTGACTCAAAGATCGCTCTGGTGGCGAGTCCAGGAATTACTCTCTACGGGAGTGGCATAGCCAAGCCCCTTGTTAGCCTTGAGCTGGATCCCTTAGGGCTTAGAGTAAAGATCTACAACCTGGACTACCTTAGTACGGGCACGCCTAACACAGAACCTGCCTCCGTTTCTAGCTCTACCCACACCGAGAACTGCCAGTAATAGATCACGGGGCCAGTCTAATTAACTGTACAGTATTTAGACTTGTAAACATCACACTGTACATATAGACCAGTTATGGGTATTAATTTCCACCCCTTTTATTGAAGAAGTGACCGTTCTGTTGGACCATAATCATCGACAGTCTGATCAGGCATCCTGCTGATATCAGCGGGACTCTAAATAACTACAAGTAAAATTAATATTTAGTGAGACTATATACTGACAAGTCACACTCCTCACATGCCTACATATATATATATATATATATATATATATATATATATATATATATATATATATATATAATTTGATAAAATCACACGGGTAAAGGGAAACAACGGAGCACCTTAGCTTTCGTCTTTATTCAAGACATCTTCAGAGGCAACTGCTCCGTTGTTTCCCTTTTCCCGTGTGATTTTAGCAAGATTTATCTTATCCACGTTTTCATTGTGGATCTACATGATATATATACATATAAAACAAAGAAGTATGTCTGTGTGTTTGTTTGTGTGTTTGTGTGTGTCCGCACGAGAATCTCGGAAACTACTTTACCGATCTGTAGTGATGATGGATGGTATTATATGTAGTGATGATGGATGGTATTATATGTAGTGATGATGGATGGTGTTATATGTAGTGATGATGGATGATATTATATGTAGTGATGATGGGTGGTGTTATATGTAGTGATGATGGATGGTGTCATATGTAGTGATGATGGATGGTGTTATATGTAGTGATGATGGATGGTATTATATGTAGTGATGATGGATGGTGTTATATGTAGTGATGATGGATGATATTATATGTAGTGATGATGGGTGGTGTTATTTGTAGTGATGATGGGTGGTGTTATATGTAGTGATGATAGATGGTGTTATATGTACTGATGATGGATGGTGTTATATGTAGTGATGATGGATGGTGTTATTTGTAGTGACGATTAGACAATAAAATAAAAACGATTTAATAATAAAAAAAAACATAATTTGCTGTACCGTTGTAGTGAAAACATGGTGGATATTACATACATCGTTAATGAACTATTGATCTTTGGACCTACACGTGCTACATGTATTCCATTGAGTGGCAGAAACGAGGTCTACCACATGCCCATGTCTTGATCTGGCTGAAAGAGAAACTTCGACCGGACATGATTGACAACTGCATACGAGCAGAGTTTTCTGATCCAGAAGAAGATCCAGTTATCTATGAGATTATCAAGAAGCAAATGATTCATGGGCCATGTGGACCATTCAACAGACACTCTCCATGCATGAAAGATGAATGTTGCACCAAAAACTTCCCAAAAGACCTAATAAAGGATACTCAGAGTGGAGAAGATGGCTATCCTCAGTACAGGAGAAGAGCGCCAGGCGATGGAGGTTTTACAGCAGTGTTGCGACCTTTTAACAGACAGTGAAATATCAGTAGACAACAAATGGGTGGTCCCCTACAATCCTCTTTTTAGTAAGGCATTCAATGCGCACATCAATATGGAGTTCTGCAATTCAGTCAAGTCCATCAAGTATATCTGCAAATACGTCAACAAAGGCTCTGACCAAGCGACCTTTGCATTGGAAAAGGATGGAAATAATGATGAGGTGACTCAGTTTCAGCAAGGCCGTTATATATGCAGCACTGAAGCCTGTTACGACCTTGTCATATTTTTCTATTATTTTTATAACATGCTTCCATGTTGTTCCATATTATTCTAATCATCTTACCCTGTGCTGTTGAGGTTTTAACTTATTTCTTCATTTAGTATTGTAACAAGCATTCTTTGTTTCTCTAACGTCCATCGCCATCGTTAAACGACCCATGTTTCACAGGCGTGTCGCATTGGCGGGAGCCGACCCTATATATAGCACCCCACCAGCAGACGGAGTTCAGTCCAGTCCTCTTGTCATTCAGTTCACGTTCCTTTGCGTGACACCCGTCACCTGTTACTTATACTTTATTTTATTTCTGTATTGTTCCTGTCACCACCAATGTGGTATATCTATGTGAGTACTGAAGATTACAAGTGTTCCCTGAAGAATGCAGTGATGGGTAGGGAAACACCGGGTAACACTGAAGTCCGTTTATTAAAGGATAGGAGAAATACAAGCGGTGACTAGCGTGTGCCATGCACGGCTCACACAGTCAGACTGAGACTGCCTTGCCATATGGCAGCGTCGGGGCAATGTTGCCACATAACACGCAGTGTTGCCACGTAATTATATACATAGATGCTACTCGGCACAGTAGCTTATATACAAGGTTGCTACTCGGCACAGTAGCTTAGATACATAACCTACATCTCCCTCCCCCCCTCACGCTCATAGTCTTTGTCTTGAGCGGACTTCTTAGTCCTAAGTCGCTCCGAGCGTCGAGGTGCACTGTGGGGCGGATCCTCGTGAGGTGTAGGGGACTCGTCCTCGGTCAGGGGGCCAGCAGCAGGGGGTGGGACTGGCCGGAGGAAGCGGCGGTTCCTCCACCAGACACGGCCGCTCGGCATCCTGACCTTGTAGTCCCGCGACCGGCCGACGCCCATCACTATGCCCACCTTGTCCCAACGTGTCGTCGTCGGGTCCTGGACGCGGACAAGGGCACCAATCTCCAGTGGCTGAAGAGGGCGGGCACGGTCGTCATACCGAGCCTTGGCGTCCTGGGCACGTGAAGCGGCGCGGCGGTCGCAGCTCTCGGCTCTGGTCTGCCACTCCTTCGCAAAGGCCTTGGCGTGTGCAGGAACGCAAGAGCGGAGAGGGTGACCATACAGGATCTGGGCAGGGGAGCGTCCTGTGTGGGTGGGAGTATTACGTAACTCCAGGAGTCCTTTGTCAAACGCCTCACAGTCTATGTTGCCTGAAGGGGCCACCTTGAGGATGAGGTGCTTGACTGTCTTGACCGCAGCCTCAGCATGGCCGTTTGACTGTGGGTAGTGGGGTGTTGACACGATGTGGCGGACTCCCCAACGCTCCAGGAATCCTGTGAAGTCCCGGCTGGTGAACTGTGGCCCACCGTCCGTCCGCAGACGTACGGGGACGCCCAGGTCACGAAAGAGGTGCCGGAAGTGGCGAATGGTGGCCGCGGACGTCGTGTCCGAGCCACAGATTACCACCACAGGCCAGCCAGAGAGTCGGTCGGCGACAACTAGGAAATGTTTCCCAGCTGTGCTGAAGAAATCAGCCGACACGGACTCGAAGGGCCTGGTGGGTTCGTCGTCGCACAAGAGGGGCTCTTGCTGTTGACTGGGCTGCATGATCTGGCACGGCTCACAGGCACGGACCGTATTGACGATATCCGCGTCAATGCCGGGCCAGTACACAGCCTGCCTTGCGCGGCGCTTGGTGGCCTCTGCTCCACGATGGCTGTCGTGTAAGCGGGCCAGAACGCGACGACGGAGAGCTGCAGGGACAACCACACGGGCACCGTACAGGACGAGGTCCCCATCTGTGTAGAGGTCCTCACGTATCTTCCAATACGGGCGTAGGGCGTTGTGGAGGTCAAAACGGTCGTGAGGGAACCCAGTCCTCACACTCTCCAAGAGCTGAGTGTAGGAGGGGTCGTCGCGTGCCGCGGTCCGTAGTTCCTCAAGGGCCAGATCGCTGTCGGGTGGCGACACTGAGGCCTGGGTGCTGGCGAGGGACTGTACGGCCTGCAAGGTGACGATGTTGCTGACGGAGAAACCGGCCTCGGTGCTGAGCATCTCGTCTTCAGGTGTAGGGCGGCTGACTGGGGAGCGGGAGAGGGCATCCGGGATGCACAACTCCTTACCTGCGCGCCAAGCCGCGGTGAAGACGAAGGCCAAAATCTTCTCCTTCAGGCGCTGGAGGCGGGGATTCTCGATGGCGTCCAGCGAATAGTGATTAAGAATGGGGACCAAGGGCCTGTGGTCTGTGATGAGGTCGAAGTGCTGTAGGCCAATCAAGTAAAATTTGCACTTCGATAAGGCCCATACCACTGCCAGCAGCTCCAGCTCGATGGTAGCGTAGCGAGACTCAGCATCGGTGAGGAAGCGAGAGCCACACTGTACGAGCCGGTACTTTCCTCCACCATGATCCTGGAGAAGGGCGTAACCAACCCCGTACAGGCGCGAGGCGTCTGTCTGGAGGACGGTGGGGAGCGCTGGGTCGAAAGTAGCGAGGATAGGTGGACTTGACAGGGCCTCCTTCACCTTATGAAAGGCGAGGTCGTGGTCAGGGGTCCACGTGAAAGTCCTCTTGGGGCTCATCAGGGGGCGGAGAGGCCCGGCAGCGGCGGAGACGTCAGGAGAAAATTCTGCCAGCTGGTTCACCAGGCCCATGAAAGACCTGAGATCCGTAAGGTTGGCAGGTTTTGCAAAGTCCGCTATGGCGCGAACTTTCTCCGGGTCTGCAGCAATGCCATCCCTTGAGAGTCGGTAGCCGCAGAAGGACACTGCAGGTGCGGCCAAGACGAACTTCTCGGCATTCAGAGTGATGCCGTGCGTCCTACACCTGGTCAGTACCTCGTCGATGCGGCGAAGATGCGTCAGGTAGTCCTCATCGTAGAGGAGGACGTCATCCACTACCTTCACGCAGTTGGTCACGCCTTGAAGTGCCATGTCACCACGGAGACAGAAGGCGTCCCCCGTAGCAGCGAATCCCATAGGGCCACGGCAGTAGCGGAAGCGTCCGTAAGGCGTGATGAAAGTGGTCAGTGGCTGATCCTCCTTCTTCAGTGAGATCTGCCAGTAACCACAGAGGGCGTCCATCGTCGAGAAGTGCCGTACCTTCGGATCCACACTCCGTATAGCTGCAAAAGGTGTGGGTGAAGGGTGGGCGGGACGGGACACCTGGCTGTTAAGCTTAGACAAGTCGGTAGTAATCCGCACTCCACCGTTAGTCTTAGCCACAGCGACTAGAGGGTGGCACCAAGGGGATGGGTCGTCACCAACGGGTACGATGACACCCTGGGCCACCATGGAATCCAGTTCCTTCTTGACTGAATCCCTGAAGGCGAGAGGAATCAACCGGGGAGTGTGTATGGCAAACGGCTGTGCATCTTCCCGCAGGTGTATCCTCATAGGCGGACCCGCCATAGCCTTCAGTGGCGCGGTCCGTAGGGCCTCCTTCGTCACCAGCACATCCGAGTACTCCTTCAGGAAGTAGGCCCTTGCGGCTGAAGGAGACGTCTCGCTGTGAAGAGGAAGCAGCCGTGACTTGGGTGGAGGCGGGGCGGGAGTGGACGCGGGTTCTGGGCAGCTCTGTGCGGCAGCGCCAGGCGCGTCGCTCGTTGATTCCCGCACCCTGCTGGCGGTGTACCAAGCAGCTGGGATCTGCTCAGGAAAGTCTCTGGGCACCACGCCTAACTCCTTGCAGTGCTCCCACGACAACAAGGGTGTAGCGAGAGTAGGCTGCACGTCGATCCATCCGTGACACGACCTGTCGCCATAAGTGATCTCCGCTTGAAAGGAGCCCACAGCATCTGGCATCTGGGAACCGTCAGCATTGTAGTACTGCAGCTGCGGCGGTGGTCCCAGGTCGCGTTTGGTGAGGCCCAGTTTCTGGAGGTGCTTCAGGCCTATCACCGTAGTATCAGCGCCGGTGTCCGGTATCACCTCGATGTGACCCGACACATCACCGTGTGTGACGGCGACGCGGATGGTAGGGGAAGGGGTAGCCCTGGGGCGTGTGGTCGATTCCACCCTCCTGATGTGACTCAGCTGCTGCTTGGGGCTGTGTAGGCCATCTGAAGGGGGATGCGTGCGAACCACCCCGAGGGAAGTGCGCTGCTTTCCTCCTCGTCTCGGGCTTTTGGGCTTGGGTTGGCGGCAGCACTTGTCGTAGTGTCCATAACGACCGCAGGCCTGACACTTGCGGCCTCGTGCAGGGCACCTGTCTGTGTTAGACCAGTGGCCCTTACGGTCACATCCACGACACAGTGCGTCGGCGGCCGGGCATGTCTTGGGGCCATGCTGCTTTCCACAGCTGCCACAGGAAGCACTAGGCGGAGGCGTGGAAGAACGTGTGGCAGCCTTCGCGTTGTTGGCCGCCTTCTTATCCTTCTTGTATTGTGAGATAGCTCTCACAGCAGGTGGGGCCCGTAAGGCAGAGGTGGCGGACTTGGTGGCCTCGTATGACCGACATTCAGTCACTACCACCTGGAGTGTGGAGGAAGCGTCCAGGGGGATGAGTCGCTGCACCAACTCTTCGTGCCTGACACCTGTCAAGATCCCGTGCTTGATCCAGGCTTCCTCACATTCCCGGCTGTGCGCCTTGCAGACGTCGATCTCCTCTGACAAACTCTTCAAGCGTACAAAAAAGTCGTCAAAGGATTCGTTCTCCGCCTGCTTGCAGCTGGTGAAGGCGCGGCGACGCAAAGCCTCGTTATTCCGACCTTTAACGTGCTCCTGTAAAAGGTCGAGCACATCCGTCACTGAAGATGTAGAATCGGGAGGCACTTGCAACGTGTGCTCCAAAACTCTCTGGGTCTCCAGCGACAAACACATCCGCAGTTGGATGAGCTGTTTGTTGGGAGGCATGCTGTCAAGGTCCACCATCGTGGAGTAATCTGTCCAACGCCGCCTCCACTCACGAAAAAGCTGAAACGTGACGTCTGGTGAGAGGGCGGGTGGGGGTTGAACAGATGCTTTGGGAGCTGTTGGAGTAGCAAGAGTACCTGGAGGACGCTGGTGTGGTGGAGGAGGGAGGGTACTGGCGCCTTGGTGCGCGAAACCTGCAAGTGAGGGAGGGTGGGTTAGCGCCAGGATCGCCAATAGTGCATCAAAACGCGACTTTTCCTGCGACTTTTCCTCCTCTCTTCGTATCTCCTCCCTCTGAAATTCCATCCCTCTGCGTCGCTCGTCCCGGTCGTCCATCCACCTCAGAATTGTGGCAATGTCCATCACTGGAAGTGGAGGATGAGAGACTGCGCCCGGTGGAGGGGAAGGTGGTGGGGAGTCATGTCTCCCATCTTGACGTTGTCCCTTCTTACCGCCCATCTTATTGTGTGCGTGGACTGCGCTGTTTAGTATATAAAGTGGCGCCTCATCAGCTCGAAGCACATATATATGACATAAACAGCGCAGAAATAACGCATAGAGTCCACTGTTCTGTCCGTGAGTGAGTGCGTGCGTGTGTGTGTGCGTGTGTGTGTGTGTGTGTGTCTGAGACAGCAGATGCACTTCGTGGTGGCCTTAATGCCGTGGCTAGAGCCGCCGCAGGGGTGAGAACGTCAGTGTCTCCCCGGATGTCACACGAGAAGGGCGTACGTCTGCGTGCTCCGTGGGTGCCACAAAAAACAGGCCAATGCTCAACTCTCAGCTCTAGACACACTAATACACTGACAATAACACTGCCACCGTCACTAAAACGCACTGTGACGGAGCAACACTGCACGTCTCAGCGAAACACAGCGCAACACAACACAACACACTAAGAGTCGACGCGCACATCGCCGGCTAACCGTCCATTGTTCACACACTTGTAAGTCCACAGATCCTACTCACTGCGCCATGAAGGTTCCAAGTGTTCCCTGAAGAATGCAGTGATGGGTAGGGAAACACCGGGTAACACTGAAGTCCGTTTATTAAAGGATAGGAGAAATACAAGCGGTGACTAGCGTGTGCCATGCACGGCTCACGAAGTCAGACTGAGACTGCCTTGCCATATGGCAGCGTCGGGGCAATGTTGCCACATAACGTGCAGTGTTGCCACGTAATTATATACATAGATGCTACTCGGCACAGTAGCTTATATACAAGGTTGCTACTCGGCACAGTAGCATAGATACATAACCTACAAGTACCTATTCATGTCTCTTATGTGTCCATCAGTGCTTGCTTAGTTACATTTAAGTAATTCAGTGTTGTTTCGCGATAGTTAATTTCAGTGTTAGTTATTTTATATGTTTAAGCAGTTCTTTTGATGTTTCGATGTTTTAGTATCATTTGTGTCTTAAAAGTTTCGATAGTGTATCAATTTGTTGTGACAGCATACGAGGCTCTTTATTGTGTTAGTATTTAATTTAATTAAATTCTTAAAGGTTTACTTTATATATTTTTATTCCCTTTTGATTTACTTCACTTTTTTTTGGTTTAGTTACGCCTAAAACCTGGATAATAAAGTAAATTAAGAGATGGCGTAACAAGCCCTATGGAGAATTTTTAACTTTCCCATACACGAACGATGTCCAACAGTAGTTCATCTGGCTGTTCACCTGGAAAATGGACAAAGAGTGTACTTCACAGAAGAGTCCTTCCAAAATCAAATGGCAAATCTTGCTGATACGACCCTCACTGCATTCTTCAAACTTTCACAGGAAGGTGAGTTTGCTCAAATACTCCTGTATGTTGACGTACCCAAGTTCTACATATGGCAGGCTTCAATGAAAAAGTTCCAGAGAAGAGCTCAAGGATCCGATGTTGAAGGATATCCAGGGACAAAGTTAGGCAATGCTTTGGGACGTGTCTACACGGTTCACTCCAACAACTTTGAATGCTATTATTTGAGACTACTTTTGCACCACCTCCATGGCCCAACATCATATGCAGCAAAAGACAGTGAATGGACAAGTCTGCAGAACCTATCAGGAAGCGTGAAATCTCCTTGGCCTACTGGAAAATGATGGTCACTGGAATGACACATTAGAAGAGGCAGCAGCTACTCAATCGCCAATGAGAATGAGGAACCTGTTTGCCATCATGATTGCTACATGTGAACTTTCCAACCCAAGCCAGCTCTGGAAAACCACCAAGAAAGTCTTTCAGAGGATCTGCTTCATCAAGAAAGAAGAGAATATCCTGGTCAAGAGATTGAGTTCATGGATGACATGTTCAACAGGGCTCTGATCATGCTGGAAGACAAAGTGATGGAGCTATGCGGAAAAAACCTGACTAAATTTGGATTGTCTTCACCAAACCGAGAAGAACCAGTAGTTGCAAACAGGGAGTTGCTCAGAGAGACAGACTACTCAGTTGAAGTTCTGGTGAATTTTCTTGAAGAAAATGAGCCTCACCTGGTGCCTCATCAAGCAAATGCTTAAGAACAGATCCTGCAATCGATACAAGCGGAGCAGGGAGGTTTGATCTTTCTCGATGCACCTGGCTGGACAGGAAAAACATTCCTGATCAACGTTCTGTTGGCCAAAGTACGTCATCAACGGAAAATTGCTCTTGCTGTGACATTCTCAAGCATTGCTGCAACATTACTAGAAGGAGGACGTACTGCACACTCAACTTTTAAACTGCCTCTCAACCTCGCTCACAATGAGAATCCAGTGTGCAACATCAAAAAAGGATCGGCAAAGACAAAACGCTTAGAAAAATGCAGCCTGGGATGAATGCACTATGTCACACAAGTTAGCGTTTGAAGAATTGGACAGGACCTTGCAAGACATACGAGAAAATGACCAGCTCATGGGTGGCATTACAATTGTCATTGCTGGAGACTTTCCCCAGACCCTACCTGTCATTCCTTGAAGCACTCCAGCTGATGAACTTAATGCGTGCCTCAAGGCATCATACCTTTGGAGAATTGCTCAAACATTCACCCTATCCACAAACATGAGAGTACATCTACAAGGAGATCATAAGGCTGGACAATTTTCAAACCTTCTACTACATATTGGGAATGGAACTTTCCCTGTTCATTCAGAAGGACAAATAATCATTCCTTAAGGATGTGGAAATGTAGTAAAGTCCTCAACTGAGCTCACTAACATGGGCTACCCAAACATTATCCACCACTACAAGGATCACAAGTGGCTGCGTGAACGCGCAATTCTGGCACCAAAGAATGAAACAGTGGCTGAAATCAACATGACTCTACTCAGACAGCTTCCAGGCAGTGGGACCTCATTCAAATCTGTTGATACAGTAATCGACCAGGACCAAGCAGTCCAGTACCCTGCAGAATTCCTTAATTCTTTGGAGCCCGCTGGAATGCCTCCTCGCCACCTCACTCTCAAGATTGGAACTCCTAAAATGCCCTTAAGAAATCTTGAACCACCAATCCTCTGCAATGGCACAAGACTGGTGGTGAAGAGCACGATGTCACATGTACTGGAAGTTACAATACTGATAGGAAAAGCTAAAGGAGAGGACGTTTTAATACCAAGGATACCTCTCATCACCCCTGACCTGCTATTTGAGTTCAAGCGACTTCAGTTCCCGGTTAAAGTGAGCTTTGCCATGACCATCTACAACAGTCAGGGACAGTACCTCGTTGGCTTAAACCTAGTGTTTCCTTGCTTCTCTCATGGACAGTTCTATGTTGGATGCTCCAGAGTGGGAACTGGCAAAAATCTGTACATACTTGCTGCAAATGGCAAACCCAAAAATGTGGTCTACCTTAATGCAGTACAGTGAGACAATGTGGAGCCTCCCGGAGGGTGGTGTCCTACCGTGGCCTAGCGAAAGAATCGCCATGTGGGCGCCGATTCCGCTAGTGTATATATATATATAGGCTTATAACCACAAGGAAACAAGTAAAACACGATGTTTCCAAGCGCTTTCTTGTAAATCACAGTCTGTACTCACGCCTGAAAATGTGAATTACACGAAGGTGCTTGGGAACTTCGTGTTTTCTTGTTTCCTTGTGGTTATCAGCATATACTTGGATCATGCGCACCTACAGTGATTTACTTGATTTACCTGGAGAGTAGCGAATGTAATACCGATTTTCAAGAAGGGAGATGGATCACTATCCTCTAACTACTGTCCAATCAGTCTATCATCAATTGTAGGCAAATTACTAGAATCAATCATTTCAAACTCTATTCGAAATCACCTGGAGAAGCACAAGTTGATCAATGATTCCCAACATGGTTTCACAAGCGGGTGTTCATATCTAACTAATCTATTATCATTCTTTTCATCAGTTTTCGAATGAGTGGACGAGGGGCACAATTATGATGTGGTATATCTCGACTTTAGCAAAGCCTTTGACAGAGTCCACCACGAAAGGCTAATAAGAAAAGTGGAGGCACATGGCATTATAGGTGATATTTTAGAATGGACTAGGGAGTGGCTACAGGACAGGAAACAGCGAGTGAGCATTCACGCCACTAAATGCCATTGGAGCAACGTCACTGGTGGAGTTCCGCAGGTCTCAGAACTTGGACCATTATTATTTATTATATACATAAACGACATAGATATCGGCGTAGACAGCAACATAAGTAAATTTGCTGATGACACTAAAATAGGACGTGTAATTAAATCTAACGAGGACTCCACAAAACTACATGATGATCTAAAAAAATTTTCGAATGGTCTGAAAAATGGCAGGTGAAATTCAATGTGGACAAATGTAAAGTACTTAGTATTGCAGATGTAAACAGGGAAACCAGATACCAGATGAACAACGACGTTATTGAGAAATCCGACTGCGAAAGAGATTAAGGAGTAATGATAAGTAGGAATCTTAAGCCAAGTAAACATTGTGTATTTGCTCGAAACAAGGCTAATAAAGTACTTGGATTCATACAAAGGAGCGTTAGTTACGAGATTAGCGAGGTCATCCTAAAACTATATCTTGCACTTGTGAGACCTCACTTGGATTACACAGTTCAATTCTAGTCACCGTATTACAGAATGGATATTGAATCCTTGGAAAGAATTCAGAGGAGAATTACAAGACCAATCCCGGGCATTAGGAAAATTGAGTACAGAGACAGGTTAAAGCATCTTAATTTGCATTCCCTCGAGGGACGTAGAGTGAGGGGCGACATGATCGAGGTGCAATTTGGTATTCGACAGGTAACTCACGTGAGTCTAGGTTTATCCATGTCTTGGTGAATGCTATTATATCGATTTTTTCGGTACATACCAAGGCCCTAATATCATCCATTTTGTTTCCCATACTTCTACATTTCGGTTAGTCGTGTTCTGAGTCCTCTCTTTGTCGCGTTTAGGTTTTAACTCCCTTATTAATTGAGTTTTGTCATAATTCCTAGCACTATTTCCTTGTAACCTTTCACTTTGTTTACCCGCTCCCACTGCAGTATCCTCCACCCCCGTGCTCATATGTTCCCCTAGCAGATTAAAGACTTCGACATCTTTTGAACTGCCCTCTCGAGAGACCCAGCCAGGGTTACCATCCCTTCCCTAAACAGATGCACCCCATCCCTTCCCTAGACAGATGCACCCCATCCCTAGGATAAAGGTCCCTTCTGCCGTAGAAGTTGCCCCAGTTGTCAATGAATGGGACTGATATTGACTTGCAATATCTGTCAAGACAGCCGTTGACACCAACTGTCCTTGACAACCATTCATTGCCAACTCTCCTTCTAGGCAGGACATCACATATGATAAGGATCCCTCCCTTAGACCTAATACGTTCTATAGCTGTCTTGTACTTATCAAGAAGCTCCTCACTCCTACACCGGCCAATATCACTGCCTCCTGCACTGAGGCAGATAATGGGTTTGTTCCCATTACCAGACAAGATATTGTCCATCCTGTCAGCTATATCCCCCACCTCAGCTCCTGGCAAACACACCCTCATCCTATTTTTATTATTACCACAAAAAGCTCTGTCCAGGTACCGTACCTGGGAATCGCCAACAATTAAGGTTTTCGTACCTTTCTTATCAGCATTGTCCCTGACTATGCTATCATCCAATTCGTCTATCAAAGGACTGAGAGAGTTGGTACACTTAGCTGTTGTTGTCGTATCCTTAGTGAAATTTTTTACCACCTTGGTGTGTGTTTTGACCACCAATTTGGTCGTCCCTCTCCTCACAACTTTCCATTCGCCTGAGTTTTCGTCAGACACGGGCTGTCCTTGTGTAGTTTCCTCCTTTATCCTCGCCATCTCTTCCTTTAATTTCAGGTTTTCTTCTTTGACCTTCCCTAACTCGGCCCTCAGAAGGGCACAGCCCTGTTCATAAGTATCACTAGCCATTACTGACAATTGATCCCCGGGAGCTAAGCCGCTGTGACCTTTCCTCCAGTGAGGTCAGAACACATCTGAGGGAGGTCATATCAAATAATAAAGAAGACACTTATAAATTAAACATTATCCTACTCGATGTATCTTAACATGTGATGCTGTGTTGGAGCATATGTTAATGTGTGTTTAATATAATGTGTCCTGTCTATCTATTACTGTTGGCTTTCTTTCCGTTCTCCCTCGAGAAGTCTCTACTCAATTCTCACTCAAACTCTCACATCGACAAGACGTACTTAGCAGAGCTATTTAAGATAGCCTTCGTCTTCATTTAATACTCATAGCTACAGTGATTAAGTTAAGCTGATAATCTTTTTTGGAAGTGTGCATAGAACTCTTTCTATAATAAACAAACAAACGGACCATATTGGATTTCACTACAGAAGATCCAATAAACTTTGATCTATATTTTAGTATTTCTAAAATATAAGGTAACGTGCCTCACAAGTGATTGTTACAAGTGGTGACAACCCAGGAAGGTTGTTACATACACGACAGTTTCACAAGTAGCAGTTATATTCATGGTAACAGTCACCTCAACAGATACACTATTGGTAAAGGTAGAGATATTATGCTCTCCCCATTACTGTGTCTTACTGTTACATTGTTACCAAGAAGCATCATTGAAAACAAAATTTGCTTAAGAATTAAGGAATAATGTATAGTAATGTAGTGTTAATATTGTCTTTAAACAAGATAATTTCATCGTTTAATATAATATTATCGAATTAATTTATTAATATGGATATTGATTTTTTGCCACCGAAGCGATCCCGAAATAGAATGATACATTGCCATTTTTGTATTTCAATCTGTAATTTATCTTAAAAATCAAAATGAAGGAAAATAATATATTCACCAAAATAAACCCATTGTCTGATAAATATATGAAATATGAAGAAATTAAAAATGACACACTTAATGGTAGAATAAATATATAAATATAACCAGCGCCAAATTTGCAATATATTTAATTAGGCTTAATGCAGGTAGACAGGCGGGAGCAATAAAACGTCACATATAAAACATTATATACCATAAAACTCTGGCCGGAGCCTCGCCACCGAGCCGTAAATTCAAATGACGTCACATTTTTTTTAACACACTCGTGTATCTTACAGACTTTCACATTTACTTCGCCTCTCTCATTTCCTGTAATGTTGATTTGCATAAATGCTTTCTACGTTACACTAGTAAACACGGGAATAGCCTAAAATAATCTCACTTTAAAAGACATCACTTGAGTGATCTGTTACCCCATCACCAATCACTGCCCATCTCACCCCTCTAGAGGTGTTGTGTCTTTATTCATAATGGGATATCCTCGTGCAATCCACTTCTGCTGAGATTGATACTAAAATGAGAAACACTACCACGGCCCTCAGAGTTAGCCTTAACGATACCTGTCTTTTGGAGACTTACTTTGTGAATGGACGAATCAACGGGTAAAGAAACCGCTTAAATTCACTTTAGTAATGATATTTTTTAATAAATTGAGCCAAAAAGTGTAAAAAATGAGGCTTAAAGTAGCTAAAAAGTCACGTGACTGCGAAAAGCTCTGTGATTGGTTGTGAGATCACAGGTTGGCTCGAGCCGCCAGCTGTGGTGTATGTGTTGTTACCAGTAGAAATACAGGACTTGTGGCCATATACAATGTTGATATACACAGGCATACCTTATTTTTAGGTTAAACAAAATTACTGCTCAAGTATCACCGTGTGTATTTACTTGCTGGGTGCCAAAATGATGCAAGAGACCGATAACTCCAACATGGAAGTTTTCTTCACTGTTCTCTATTTCATGTCTGGAAAATGTAATTTTTCGTCACAGATGTCTTTATTTAATGTTGTGGAAGGACTAGGGACGACCATGGCCAGGGAATGGGCTTGAGATGATCAGACGACAGATGTAATAGCTGGATGGCGGAATTCTTGATAATACTCTACAATCATAAAAACATCTACTTCTGGTAAATTTCTTTCATCTGCCTTGATGAACCCTGGAAGTAGTTGTCCAACCTTCTTGGCTGATCGGCTCTGTTAATAAATATTATTAGATAATTAATTGTGCTTTACTGTGCATTATCATTATTATTTATCATTATTATTTATCATTATCATTATCATTATTATTATTATTATTATTATTATTATTATTATTATTATTATTATTTCGCCCCCCAGGCCCCGATGTGGGTCAGTGACCTGTGTCCGGGTGGGCTAATCCCCGAAAAAAAAAAAATATCTAGTGAGCGCCAGGTCAACTACACTCAGCTGATGCCTCCCTCATGTCTGGTGAATGCTTTAAATAAGGAACTGCAGGGTGAACAAAAAAGAATCATGGACTGCAAAACCCAAATCTGTGGTTTTATAAACAAACTGAACTTTTGGAGGGCTCATTTTTTGAAGAATAATCTGTCCCAATTCACGCGTCTCAGCAAATGTGAACCATCGGATGATATCCTCCGAATCATCTTTGAACATCTTTCCAACCTGCATGTTGAGTTGAAGGAGAGATTTACCGATCTCAAATAACTGATCATTCACTCTTGGATGACTCAGCCATTAATTTTTAACTGCGAAAATAATGAGTGTCTGGCTATGGACTCTGATCAGATCAACGAGTTAATGGACTTACAAAACGATGACAGCGTAAAACCTATCCATGTCTCAGAAAAAGAAATGATGTGGCTGGTTCCCCAAGTCAGTGTCAAATATAACAAATTAGCAAGTTGTACAATTCGAATGGAAATCTGATTATAATAGTTATAATTCTGAAATAATTTTTGTTTTCATTTTTGGGTCAAATAATCACCTTTAATTTAATTATTCGTTAATGAAGTGTTTTGTTTTGTAGAAATAAAAGTTGCTTCTTATCTCTTCCTTCATTTATTTAATTATTAGACAATATTTGTCTTGTTTTATAGACTATCTGAATTTCAATAATTACTATTGTAAAAATAAAATATAACCAATGATGCAAATAAATCTAATTTTTCACGATGTTTTAACGATGAGGAGGATTTGGAAGAGCCTGGGGTCGATAAGGGAGGGATGCGATATATATATTGTATTGCATCTTTCTGAAAGGGGAATTGGTGTCAGATTAATATTAATAGATTTAGATGAAGTACGGTAATGCTTATTTACCGGGATTGTTGGTTGGGTTGAATATATTTGGGTTAACTTAATATGGATTGTAATTTTTTTTTTCAAGTCACCTAAGAATTATTATTTTTCACCCGAAACCATTTTCTGGGTTGCTTTTGACATCATGCGACTACCGCTGAAACATCCTTCCCAAATATTAATATTTAGATTTATTTTAGTTTGGTGATGAACTGCGATAGTAGATTTTAACATGTATCTGCCATTTTACAGGAGTGTATGCATTGATAAAGTGGTAAAGGAATGTAAGTGGAAGTTCACACATTAGAAGAGAAGAAATTAATTTAAAAATTCAAAATAAAAGAAGCTGGATGACACTGAACGGTGATGGAAGAGAAAAGTGTATCAGTTATGTATTGTAGAGGGAAGGTACGAAAGTAAAGGAAGATTTATGGTCAGAGCTAAGTGGAGGAGTGTGGGAGGGTGGAGTGGGCTAGTGTGAGGATTAAGCCTGCGAAATGTAAGATGCGTATCGGAAAAATACGAACTGATATGTGGCTCTAAGAAAAAGGCAAAACAGCCAAACATTACCCAAAAGAATACTTCTTTTTTGGTACTGCAGTACCATATTTTTACCTCCTATTTATAATCCCTGAACTAAATAAAGATTTAAATAATTATACTTTATAATATTTGGGTATTTAAGACTTTTGTAATCATGTCGGGATTATGGCTCCTAGCGCTTGTGAATATTAGGTAACTTAGGCTGGGGGGTCGGGTCCTCTTGGTAGTCAAAGGTGCCACAGACAGACAGATGTTGCATACCAACAAGAACGTCACATATCAGGTAGAAACAAAGTAAAGCAGTAGAGGAGTTGTGGATGCCTAGGACTGGCTGGACTCTGCAGGTGAGGAACGAAGCTGTTATAACCCGTGTGGGGTCGTCGGGGTAAGCGATGAAAATTGGAAATCCCCCAGTGTTCAGCAATTGACGAGTTGACGGTCGGAATTTTTTCGTAAAGAAAACGCTTAAATTCACTACGGTAATGATATTTTAAAATAAATTAGGCCAAAAAGTGTAAAAATTAAGGGTTAAAGTTGCTAAAAAGTCACATGACTGTAAAATGCTCTGTGATTGGTTATGAAGGCATTGGTTCCCTGGAGCTGCAGAGAGGGAGCGTAGAGGCAGCCAGCTGTGGTGTATATCCATTATTATGTGTTGTTTACCAGCATAATTACAGGACTTGTGGCCATATACAATGTTAATATACACAGGCATACCTTATTTTTAGCTTAAAAAAAATTACTGCTCAAGTATCATCGTGTGTATTTACTTGCTGGACGCCAAAATGATGCAAGAGACCGATAACTCCAACATGGAAGTTTTCATCACTGTTCTCTATTTCATGTCTGGAAATAATTTTTCGTCACTGATGTCTACATTTAATGTTGTGGAAGGACTAGGGACGACCACGGCCAGGGAATGGGTTTGAGATGATCAGACGACAGATGTAATTTAATGTGCTTCATAATTGGATGGCGGAGTTCTGGATAATACTCTACTATCATAAAGACATCTGCTTTTGGTAAATTTCTTTCATCAGCCTTGATGAACCCTGGAAGTAGTTGTCCAACCTTCTCGGCTGATCGGCTCGAAATAAATATTATTAGATAATTAATTGTGCTTTACTGTGCAACACAGTAATACAATATTGAATATATAAATATTAATAAGCATATTAACTAATTCAAAGGATATTAGCTGCCCATACTAGAAATTACATGGTATAAATATTCCAAACAATATTGGTATTATTTTGGGTTTGGTCTTCTGGGGAACCTTAAGATTCTAACTGTGGGATTAAGTACTTTAAACAAAAAGGTAAATTATCTCTACGGGATTTTTGTAGCAAAGCATTTTTCTATCGCATAAGAAAATACAGTTCATATGTTAGGTTAGGTTAGGTTAGGTATGGTATAAGTTATATTATTCGTTATAAGGTTAGCTTAACATACATCGGTGAGGGGTAGTAACTCAAAACTAGTGATTTCTGATAGAAATGATGGTCTAAATCGTTTATAACACATCGCAAACCATAAAAAAAACATAGTCTGCATGTCTAAGTACAGGGATGACCAAAACTTAACATTTACCCAATATAGCCTATATCGAATCTAAGCATCCAAATACTTATGGTAGTTAAAGTACAATTTTACCCATTTTTTTAATATAAATGATGATATATCCCAGTGGTTCATGAGTGAATCATCAAAACGATAACTGCACTATGTTGTCATGTTTTTCTAGCATCAGGAATTCTCAAAAACAAAGGCCAGACAATGTCATTACTTCTCAATTGACTCGTGTCTCCATCCGTACGTCGTCTGCAGGGTAACTGGTGACTTCATTGCAAATGGCTGCCCTATTTCTAGAGAAATAAACTTATCTCGACTATTATAACAGGACTTTAAACTGTTATTACAAATTATATATACCGTATCACTCTACGAACGCGGCAGAGTGTATGTCTTGTGTTTACCCAGAACCGTGAACTCGTCAATTCTGTTGTGCCTGTTTTCCTGGCTGTCGACTGCTGTGGTTATTATGGCCGCAGACTTGTTAGCTAGATCTTTTTTTCTTTTGTTCTCTTTCTTCCTTTGGACTTTTCATACTTGATCTTGGTCACTCACTTCTTGTCATTCATTATGAGATTCTTGCTCGAAGGTGGTAATTTCTTCTGAATAAGTAACTTCATGGTCTTGATCTTTTCTTGTTTCTTTGTTTCTTCGGTATCTTGTTCTTTTGTTCTTCGCTTCTTCTTTTCCAGTTCTTCATTTTCTTGTTTTTTGTTTTTATTTACAAGAAAAGTCTCCTTGTAGATAATGTTCCTCTTGGTTCGCAACTTGGCTACCCTACTCGCAGTGTGTTGGTGCAGACTTTTTTTGCTGCTTGGCCGTAGCGCTGACAATTTTAGCACCTCATTGGACTTGGTGTATACGGGTTCAATGGGACGGTGTCCCATTCCAATGTAACCGTCTCTAGTAACTTGAAGGGAAAACCCACCAGAGCTGAGGTGGCTTTTCCGTCTTGTTTCTTTATCCTTCTCTCGACATATACATCGCCAATCAGCTCTTGGATCTCCTGTTTCTTCAGGTGTTGTAACTCGTCGTGGGAGATCACTCCCCACGCCGCTTTATCGAAGAAATTAACCTCCACCTCGATGGGGACGCCGTTGATGCACGTAGTATTCTTGAGTTGTTCAGCCTGTCAGTCGCCGAAGGTAACCATAAGGCCACCACTCGGCCGGCGGACGACATTCTTAACCCCCTCTGTAGCTGAAGACGCAAATAGCTTCTTCAAGACGAGGAGGTTCACCTACTCTTTCACGACTATCTTGGCTAAGGTCTTATCTCGAAATGGTAATTCTAATCCTCAATTGTTGTTTAGTTTGACCGGCATACGTCTCATTACAGCGAATACATTTAAGTAAATAAACAACTGAGAATTGCAGTCATGTCCATATTTTTATTGTTTTATTTATCACGATGAGTTCAACTACGTTTTTCCTTTAGATATACACAATATACTCATAGAAATTGTATTATATATCTCAACAAACATCAAAAGTAACACCATGGAGTTAGTAGCTACCCCAGTAATCTTTAAACCTGACCAGGAGAGATTAGTGAAGAGGAACAACCATAGTAGAGAAGAGTACAATAGGTGGCAGCAGTGTTTGTGTTGGCCAGGGTTACTCCACAAAAGGAATGCAACCAATGTTTCTATAGAGTTCCAGCACCCATATGCCCACATTCATTGTTAAACTACTGATACACCAAATAATTTTAATGTATTTTTTGGCTCAAGTAATATTTATCAATGAACCACGCTTAATCTGGCTTTTTACCAAGTGCACTATAAGCTGATTACAGTTCCCGGGAAAACACTCACACCATAATAAGAACGTTTTTTATTTGGTTTACATGTTAAAATTATTTAGTTTTTGTCAAATTTAAAATGGTCAGGTTTATGTGGTATTAAATAATAAGATAAATAGGTAAATATATTATCAGTACAGAGTGAAGATGCGAAAATGCTGAATACTGTTGAAATACTATGTACTTATTGTAATACGGAACACAAACACACACACGCACACTTGTATGTGTATATATATATATATATATATATATATATATATATATATATATATATATATATATATATATATATATATATATATATATATATATATATATATATATGCAAATAAATCACTGTAGGTACGCGTGATTCAGGTATATGCTGATAACCACAAGGAAAAAGAAAACACGAAGTTCCTTAGCGCTTTCGTGTAATTCACATCTTCAGGGGTGAGTACAAACTAAAGTAGAAGTGCAGAACAAGTTATATATATACAGAGGAGGGTGAGATCAGGTCCACAGAGGTCAAGTATAGGTAATGACCCTACTAATCTTCACAAAAGCACCGCAGCGGTTGGTAGTCAGGTCAGAGGGAAAACTGACCCAACCTTCTCACCTGGTTACAAATCTTCTTAATTACAAAATTGTCCAATTTGTAAATACCATTTACTCAAATTCATGTTAACGGATTCGGTATGTTTGATGAGACTAGATTCTATAATGTTCCTACTGTCAATTGAATTACAAGGTAATATTGAGGAGGCATTATCCCAGTCAATGCCATGTTTATTATCCCTCAAATGAGCAAACAACGCATTGGATTCCTGGCCTGTCCTAACATTATATTTATGTTAATTAAGTCTAGTTACAAGATCTTTACCTGTCTGGCCTAAGTAAAACATATTACATTCCTTGCAAGGGACTTTATAAATGCAGCCATTTGTATTGTTGGGGGAATTCTTGATTAACATTTGTTTAACAGTGCATGACTTTTTAAATGCCACATTGACGTTCCTGGCTTTTAGTTGTAAAGGAATTTGAGAGAAATTTTTTGTGAAATGGTAATACTAAGAGATTCTTATGGTCATGGGTGGGCTTGGGATCAGTTCTATAAAAAGATTTCTTAGTAATGTTCAGGCATTTGTCTATGAAAGATCTAGGGTATTTAAGGTTTGAGCCAATATTATAGATATATTTATATTCCTCATCAATGAATTCCGGGCTGCAAATTGTCAAAACACGTAAAAACATGGTTGAAAATACTGACTGTTTGACTCTACTGTGGTGGGCAGAATAATAATGAATGTATGAACACACATTAGTAGGTTTTCTATAAATACTGTACTTAAAGGTGTTACCTATTATGTGTATCAGACAGTCTAGGAATGGCAATTTACAGTCATGCTCTAATTCTACAGTGAATTTGATCGAGGGGGCTAAGTTATTAAGTAGTGGCAGGAAAGTTTTTAGGTCCTCATTACTTGGCCAGAGACATAATACATCATCTACATATCCAAACCAGACTGCTGAAGGTGGTAAAATATTACTTAATAGTTTCTTTTCAAAGAATTCCATATATACGTTGCTTAATACAGGTGAGAGTGGATTACCCATTGCATATATATATATATATATGTGTGTGTGTATATATATATATATATATATATATATATATATATATATATATATATATATATATATATATATATATATATATATATATATATATATATATATATATATATATATATATGTAACCGGTCGGAATTGTCACTCTTTTAGTTATTGGGTTTTTTAGTTATAGTAGATGGTACTGCAGTGGAAGCGCCCCTCAGAGAAAATCCCGAACCAGCACAAACACAATTCAATAAAATTATTCTCCGTGACCGTGGAAAGCTAACCCCTGCGATTGGGGTTAATGAGACGCTCTGTAAAAGATGACACTTCTATTCCTTCCAACACTACAAACACAATCCATAATTGTACACCAACACTAGAGTACTTCTTAGCGTGGCTTAAAACACTACAATGGGGAACAAAAGTTACACATGGTATAAAAACCATTTAGAAATATTAAATGTAGTACGAGAAGACTACTGATGAAGCGGTACTTCCTACACCAGAACGAGGAACTCAACTGAAACAATTCCTTCGTATATCTTACATCACTTAATAGCACATCAAACACAAAACAAAATATTACTTGCACCAATGAACATGCTTTAAGGGCATCAACAAAAATATAGCAATCACTGAGAAATAGAAATCCCGGTTTTAGTCATAGTACACATGAACATGGATCACTTATAGCCTGTCTGGGATGACCCACATAATACTATAATCCTAACTGTCCTAACTACCCAGAACCCGAAGGTTACAACTACTAACCTACCAAGGAGCAGGCGTTTACAAGAAACCGAGAAAATCACTCATGACCCATCAGGCAGGCGGGTGCTCCGCTGTTTTTTTCATTACTCTCTCTAGATTTCAGGAGTCATGAATGTTTTTCTCCACCAACACCCATAACATGCTTCACACATATGCTCAGAGCACACCCACACTTAAGGTGTTACAGTTTTCCATCAACCTTGAAGAAGAACCCTTTCGTCCCCCGTGTTCTATCAAACATGAGGAGCGTTGATTACACACCTGGACTTGGTTAATTCGATCAAATACACCCAATACTAGGGAGATAAATGTCTCTATGTACCCACTAGACTCCTGGTCTCCGTGTGTGACGTTTCATTAATTCAAGCTGCACTCAAAATTACTCTCAACACCCCATGGACAGGGGGAATGGGACAACTGGCCGCCGCCATCTGGCCGCAGCCCAGTTTGGTTAGGTTAGGTTGTCAACAAAAAGTTCCATATGGCGGCCAGTAAAAAGCGGCGAGTTTCCCGCGGCCAGTGAGGCTGCGGCCAGATGGCGGCGGCCAGTTGTCCTAGACCCATGGACAGGGAGAGTGTGTCCATCAGCAGGTGAACCCTGCCCAGCTGAGGGAGGGGTTCTATTTTCCCGTTAGTAAGAGTTTTCACTAACTGACTGAAGAGATGTGGTGTTGTATGAACCAAGGTGAGAAGATTTGATGACCCAGAACGACCATCGACCAAGAGCGGACGCTGCTCCCACTTAGTTAGTTGTCAGGGACACTCGTTTCACCTCATGCTTCCCAGCTAAACGACAGCTAACCAGTGACCAACCGACCACTAAAACAATGGCCCGACAGACTGCATGAGTTCTCAAAAACCGTGCAAGAGAACACTCTGTTAGCTATTGTTAACTTCTTCTCCGCCCTATCTGAGATCGAATAAAATTTACATGCCACGCTGATGGACGTGTGCGCAAAGGGACGAGGCCACATGGTCGTTTTCCTTGGCAGAGACGTGCGGACTAACATCCTGTCTGTCCAAGCGCCCGCGCAGTACTGACGCTCCAGCCAGTGTCGGCATGCCTCAAGGCAAGCCGGTCTCGTGACGTCATCTTTTGCATAACTAATAGTTTCTTTTGGGACACACATAACATATTAGACTGAGAAACGATCTACAATAACTTTATATTTAATAATAGTCCCTTAACTTCATGAATCGTGTCTACATTAATTCGGTAAAGTACATTTTCTTTAACATAGGCCTAGTTCAAAATGCTTCCACCGCGCTTGGTGGCGTTACTTGTGCTTAATTGACTTGCCATGAGGCGTGGGTGTTGCAGCTTGGCTTACTGGTGGTTTTCGGCAGATCAGTTATTTTCGTTCTAACTTCTCGAAATATCACACCGAAATTTCTGAATATTACAATCGACCCCTCTAAAAAAAGACAGAACTGTCCTCATGTGCTGAGAGAAAAAAGTATGCATACGACACCCCCAGAGGAGACCTGCTCTAATAACTGCATCTCACACCTGCAACATGCTTAAAGCAGCATTTCCGTCCTCCAACTTCCGTCACCCATGATGATGCTAGTTTTCCTTTTTTTTCCCTCTCTGACACTCACATATATATATATATATATATATATATATATATATATATATATATATATATATATATATATATATATATATATATATATATATATATATATATATATATAAGGAAAATAAACACAAAGTTTAAGGCTTTCGTGTAATTGTTCACATCTTCAGGGTGATACAGTATCTACCCTGAAGATGTGAATTACACAGCGCTTCGTGACAGTGATTTACTTGCATCTATATATATATATATATATATATATATATATATATATATATATATATATATATATATAAACGGTTGCTAAAGACAATAGGTTTATAAAGCTCCTTCCTGTGCCTCGGTTTCATTAGTTTTAGTATTCGAAAACAGTTACAGCAAATTTTAAGACTCCTTTTCACACTTCGAATTCGCTTTGTGTTTACCAACGAGTTTACAATAGGTTCATTCTTAAGGAGAGCAAAACCGAAACCTTTTAACCACACATCCGGCGTTGTGTACGTATTCCCATGTCTGAGCTGCAATGCTCGGTATATTGGTTCCACAGCAAGTTGGTTACAACACAGGATTTGCGAACATAAAGGTGTGTCATCACGAACACGCTATCCACTTAGTAAACCTTCTCACTCTGCCATTAGAGAACATTCTGAAACAGATAAAATACCATTTTAACACCATCCGCACTTTCCAGGACGGACCTTGTTATCCTTGAATCCTTCTTCATTCGAATACGTGTGTAGTGAAAAATAATTTGGTGTTTGTTCAAAGTTTTTCAATTATATATAAAAACGTTGCCTTACCTCATTCAACATACATCATGTGAAATATTATCCAAAATGAAGTTCACCTTCATGCCCCACGCACTGTCTAATTGTAATTTTAAACTCGAGATATTTGGCGATTCTGCACCGGGAGCATCTGGCAGCTCTAAACTGCAAGGGCTTACTACTGGCAGTATCCAGCCATATTTTATCTGTGTAGTTGTTGTTCAGCACATTTGTAGCAAAACTTATTATCACGGATAGAAAAAAAAAACACCTGTCACACGAACTATTTATTGTCCTGTTTTTTAGGCTCCCTGAATCCTGTAGAGTGCGGGTCGAGTGAATACAGTGCTCGCCTCCTGTTCAAGGTTCGATTCCCGGACGCTCCAAGTTTACCCAGCTGTAAAATGGGTACTTAAGTTTACAACTTGAGAAAGTGAAGGCGGTCGAGCGCAGTACAGGTCATGCTGCCTCTTTGTTTACAGAAGGCTTAGTCGACAGTATACTGTATCTATGCTGTCCCTAAAGTCCAGACATGCCAATGGGACTCACTTTCACTTTTCAATACTGTAGACTTGAATATAATGTTTTCCTT
>NW_024732867.1:3339680-3437180 GCF_018991925.1 Homarus americanus | reverse complement strand
TTTTCTTACTTTGACAACACAACATACATGCAGTACAGTCACAATCCAAAGTTTCGACACCCCCTGGCTGGGTGTTCGCCGAGGCCAGGGTTGAGGTAAGGCTGGTTGATCGGACGCAGACTAGTTCAGCAATGTACAACGATGTTGAGGTTCACATTCCACCATCACAACACTCCGAGACTCATAGCACACGAGCACAGGAAGGAACTTATTACGAACTTTGACATGGCATGAACTTGTATAACAAATGCATTCATAACATTGTTGCCACACATGACAATAACATGTTAAGATTGGAGCATGAAAAACTTTGCCCGGTCCCAAAACACTGACTTAGAACCACTAGATGCGAGTCCTCGTATTACACATGAATCATCAGGGCAGCATATGTAAAGGGTGGCCGAAGCCGAATTTCGTCAAGAGGGAGTGAGTGGTCAGTCGACAAGGTGAGGCCTATACATGTATAGATATTATCATAACTCTGGGAATATTATGGTTTCACACATACTAGGATTTCATATAGTCATGCTTACAATATTTAATGGTGTATCAGTAACTACTGTACATTGGAGTATTTGGGCTTGGAATGGTGCAATTCACATTAATCATGGTATCACCCAAACAATTTTTGTCTGGTCCGGAGCAGTCACTTTGCCTAAGACCTCGACCCTCAGCGTAGATACCTGGCCGTGTGTCATCATTAGTGACTACTTCTTGGTCACTTGCCTTGTTTCCTGTCTACTGCTGCTTTTAGTTTTTAAATTTCACCTCATAATGTCTCGGATTATGAGAGTTATGGCACAGAGGTGACTAATATTACAACTAGTTACGCATATCATAATTTTTTTATTTTCCACGTGAATGATAAATATCTATGACGTCCTAATCATGGTGTTCGGTAACTTGGAGCCAATTTCCATCAGATATGGATATTCTGGCTGGAGGACGTGAGCTGCGTCCACCTAACACTCGAGCCAATCGCCCGGAGGTGATAGCCAACAGAGCTCTGATAATGGGTCACTACAATGATTATTGACTGTTCATGTGCATCTTTGTGAAGGGACTTATTCTTTGTCTGTAGTAGTGTCACGATACTTTTAATCCATCAACACGTGAGGTTTATCAATATTCATAACTGGGTCGAGAACATATAACACCATCCATCATCACGACATATAACATCATCCATCATCACTACATATAACATCATCCATTATCACTACATATCCACCATCCATCATCACTACATATAACACCACCCATCATCACTACATATAACACCATCCATCATCACTACATATAACATCATCCATTATCACTACATATAACACCACCCATCATCACTACATATAACATCATCCATTATCACTACATATAACACCATTCATCATCACTACATATAACACCATCCATCATCACTACATATCCACCATCCATCATCACTACATATAACACCACCCATCATCACTACATATAACATCATCCATTATCACTACATATAACACCATCCATCATTACTACATATAACATCATCCATTATCACTACATATAACACCATCCATCATCACTATATATAACATCATCTATCATCACTACATATCCACCATCCATCATCACTACATATATCACCATCCATCATCACTACATATCCACATCCATCATCACTACACATAACACCACCCATCATCACTACATATAACATCAGCCATTATCACTAAATATAATACCACCCATCATCACTACATATAACATCATCCATCATCACTACATATCCACCATCCATCATCACTGCATATAACACCATCCATCATCACTACAGATCGGTAAAGTACTTTCCGAGATTCTCGTGCGGACACACAAACAGACAGACTTCTTTGTTTTACTATTACCGTAGGACGCCACCCTCCGGCAGGCTCCACATTGTCTCACTATTCAGTCCCCAAAACTTCTTCTTCCATCAATAGTTTATTAACGGTGTATGTAAGTTCCAGCATGTTTTTCACTACAACGGTACAGCAAAGTAAATTTGTTTAGCATTAAACTGTTATTATTTTATTGTCTAATCATCACTACATATAACACCACCCATCATCACAACATATAACATCATCCATCATCACTACATATAATATCATCCATCATCACTACATATATCACCATCCATCATCACTACATATAACACCACCCATCATCACTACATATAACACCATCCATCATCACTACATATAACACCATCCATCATCACTACACTATTCAGTCCCCAAAACTTCTTCTTCCATCAATAGTTTATTAACGGTGTATGTAAGTTCCAGCATGTTTTTCACTACAACGGTACAGCAAAGTAAATTTGTTTAGCATTAAACTGTTATTATTTTATTGTCTAATCATCACTACATATAACACCACCCATCATCACAACATATAACATCATCCATCATCACTACATATAATATCATCCATCATCACTACATATAACACCATCCATCATCACTACATATAACACCACCCATCATCACTACATATAACACCATCCATCATCACTACATATAACACCATCCATCATCACTACATACAGTATAACACCATCCATCATCACTACATATAACACCACTCATCATCACTACACATAACATCATCCATCATCACTACATATAATATCATCCATCATCACTACATATAATATCATCCATCATCACTACATATAACACCATCCATCATCACTACATATAACACCACCTATCATCACTACATATAACATCATCCATCATCACTACATATAATATCATCCATCATCACTACATATAACACCATCCATCATCACTACATATAACACCATCCATCATCACTACATATAACACCATCCATCATCACGACATATAACACCATCCATCATCACTAAAGATCGGTAAAGTAGTTTCCGAGATTCTCATGCAGACACACACACAAACAAACACGCAGACATACTTCTTTGTTTTATATTTATAGATAATTATTATATTTTGTTTTTATTATTTTTATTTCTTATTATATTCTATTAGTTATTATTATTATTATTATTATTATTATTATTATTATTATTATTATTATTATTATTATTATTATTATTGTATCCGTCAATCAGACGGTTAGAGGGTGTAGTGAAATTTGTGACCTTGGACTCAAATATTATAATTTGGTCAAACCTGTTGGCTACAATTCCTTTTAGTATTTCACATAAATCATACATAGGCAATCACATAAATGTCTAATCCAATATATATTTACATAATAATCATAGCTATGTAATGAGTCTAATCTTAACACTTATAATGAGTACTTAAGTTTCCATATTTTTATGTCGTCACAATGATAAACAAAGCAATGGACCCAGTCTACCTGTGTACACAATAAATACAAGTTAAACTTACGTGTTGAAAGTCTTCAGGAGAAACAGGTTAGGTGTTGGTGTTGTGATGAGGATAGCTAAAGTGAGGCTGGCGGTGCCCGGCTGGGCACCATATGATCAAGTTGGCCACTTCAAACTCGCTGTGTCAGGCGTATTATACGCAAACAAGCTCACCTCCCACCACCCAACACCTCAACCTACTCTAGATCTCTCATCTGCCTCCATCTCAACACTATATACTGGCAGGCACGCCCAATAAACATGACACGAGTTACAGCCTAACATAACATTTGTTTATATGTCAACAAAATTATGTACCTCTTGCGGTAACACCCACTCCGTTGAGCGTTTACCTCAAAACCAGATCAGGCCTTTGATACTTAATTTTGTCACGTTTATGTGACTATGCTGCCCTCAGGCTGGTGGTATTTAACTTTGTCACGTTCTCGTGACTAAGTTGCCCTCAGGCTGGTGGTATTTAACTTTAATTTTGTCACGTTCTCGTGACTATGCTGCCCTCAGGTTGGTTGTATTTAACTTTGTCACGTTCATGTGTACTATACTGCCCTCAGTCTGTTGGTATTTAACTTTGTCACATTCTTGTGACTAAGCTGCCCTCAGGCTGGTGGTATTTAACTGTAATTTTGTCACGTTCTCGTTACTATGCTGCCCTCAGGCTGGTGGTATTTAACTTTGTCACGTTCTCGTGACTAAGCTGCTCTCAGGCTGGTGGTATTTAACCTTGTCACGTTCATGTGACTTGTCTCACTCATGAGGGCACGTTCGTGCGCCTTGTCTTACTCATCAGGGCACGTTCGTGCACCCTATCTCACTCATCAGGGTACGTTCGTGCACCTTGTCTCACCCATCAGGGCACGTTCGTGCTTCTTGTCTCACTCATCAGGGCACGTTCGTGCTTCTTGTCTCACTCATTGGGGCACGTTCGTGCGCCTTGTCTCACTCATCAGGGCACATTCGTGCTCCTTGTCTCACTCATCAGGGCACATTCGTGTGCCTTTACTCACTCATCAGGGCACGTTCGTGCTTCTTGTCTCACTCATCAGGGTACGTTCGTTCGCCTTGTCTCTCTCATCAGGGCACGTTCGTGTGCCTTGTCTCTCTCATTAGGGCACGTTCGTGCGCCTTGTCTCACTCATCATGGCACGTTCGTGCTTCTTTTCTCACTCATCAGGGCACGTTCGTGCTTCTTTTCTCACTCATCAGGGCACGTTCGTGCTTCTTTTCTCACTCATCAGGGCACATTCGTGCTCCTTGTCTCACTCATCTGGGCACATTTGTGCGCCTTGTCTCACTCATCATGGCACGTTCGTGCTTCTTGTCTCACTCATCAGGGCACGTTCGTGCGCTGTAAAGGCCTGGGACTTAGGAATAGAAATCCCTTACCAGACTAATCAGGTTCTTAATAAAGGGAAGACAAGGACCATGGTTTTCTGAGGCATAGCAAACAACCGTTTGAGATTGACATCTCTTTACTATAAAAAATATAACACAAAATTCTGACACCACTCAACAAACAACAAATAATTACGGGAGCCAAACAATTAATGCAGTCAATAGTTAATGGAGTTAAACAATTAAGGGAAGCAAACAATTAAAGGAATCAAACAACTAATGGAAGTCAGCAATTAATGGAATCAAACAATTAATGGGAGTCAACAATTGATAGAATCGAACAATAAAGGGGAGTCAGCAATTAATGGAATCAAACAATCATAGAATCAAACAATGAACAGATATTTCCTACGGCAGTGGCCCTGGGGGAAGGTTCTGGAACAGGGTGATCCACACTCTGGGTAGGGAAGCGTCCATTCAACTCCACATTCGAGCGACGTCATGAAATGTCAGGAGAACACCAGGGCACAGACGGATTGAGGTGAACTGACGGTCGTGGTATGTGGTCGTGGTAGATGAGCAAAGAATTGACAGTCTATAAGTGAAGGTGTTGGGACACAGCCCACGAGTCCAGGACCTATGATGAGATCACAGCCAGAATTTGACGAACAGCTGGGTAGCTAAATAGTGACTGTATGGCGGCTGGGTTGACTCTGCTGGTGACCCAGATAGTCGCTGCCGTTCTCACCTCTGTCCAACCGCCCCAAGTGTCGTAGCACCAGCAAACAAGCGAGTAAGCAGAGGTAACGAGCAGGAAGATAGTTTCCGCCCTTACATGCGCCTTATCTCACTCATCAGGGCACATTTGTGCTCCTTGTCTCACTCATCAGGGCACATTCGTGCGCCTTGTCTCACTCATCAGGGCACGTTCTTGCTTCTTGTCTCACTCATCATGGCACGTTCATGCTTCTTGTCTCACTCATCAGGCCACGTTCGTGCGCCTTGTCTCACTCATCAGGGCACGTTCGTGCGCCTTGTCTCTCTGTTTTCGTAACAGTCGACCTGGCACTCACTATGCCCACTCTAACACGCACACCTGATATCATTAAAAACTTTACTGTGATATTTGGGTTATTGACAAAGAGATATCACTTCAGTCAAATATAATTGCTAATTGTGTTCTGCACTTACGTCAGACAACAATAATGACATGTGTTTTCATTCTCATATGCACTACACTGGGAGTGATGAAGATCACTCAGACATGACTATTTTTTGGACTAACCAGTTTTAACTATTAGCGATGAGAGAAGTATACGGACGTTGCACTGCACTTCTCGCCACTGGATACACACACACATACACACCCACACGCACACACTCGTCCCTCTAGTGACACGTGTTGGTGAGCCAAGCTACACTTAAGAGTGGCTGAGCTCGCTCTGACACCATTATTTTCTTCAATAACAAAGGTTCAAAATATTATCGCCAAGATAAATCTACGGGTGTTGCACTGTACTCCGTAGCATTGGGAACACAAGTGCAAGCACGCACGCACACGCACATCCCTCCAGTGGGTTGAGTTGGGTTGACCTTGGTTCGCTCTGATTAGCTCCTTCTGCTACACGGTAGACCATCACGTTTGCTGTAACCGCCAATCAGACGGTTAGAGGGTTTAGTGAAACTTGTGACGTTGGACTCAAACATTATAATTTGGTCAAACCTGTTGGATACAATTCCTTTTAGTATTTCACAAAAATCATACATAGGCAATCACATAAATGTCTAATCCAATATATATTTACATAACAATCATAGCTATGTAATGAGTCTAATCTTAACACTTATAATGAGTACATAAGTTTCCATATTTTTATGTCGTCACAATGATAAACGAAGCAATGGACCCAGTCTACCTGTGTACACAATAAATACAAGTTAAACTTACGTGTTGAAAGTCTTCAGGAGAAACAGGTTAGGTGTTGGTGGTGTGATGGGGATAGCTAAAGTGAGGCTGGCGGTGCCCGGCTGGGCACCATATGATCAAGTTGGCCACTTCAAACTCGCTGTGTCAGGCGTATTATACGCAAACAAGCTCACCTCCCACCGCCCAACACCTAAACCTACTCTAGGTCTCTCATCTGCCACCATCTCAACACTATATACTGTATACGGACAGGCACGCCCAATAAACATGACATGAGTTACAGCCTAACATAACATTTGTTTATGTCATCATAATTATGTAGCGCTTGTGGTAACAATTATTATTATTATTATATTTTCGTCCCCCCCACCCCCCGGGGTGGAATAATCCCTATAAAAAAATAAATAAATAAATGAAATAAAATAATAAATAACATCTTAAGTGTGGGCTAAGTTTAAACTTAAGTTCGAAAGCTGAAACCGAACTTACGATTGTCGTAGCCAAGACAGTCGTGGCTAAGACTTAATTTTGCCAGGTCAGCTGACATCCACCAGAGTGCATTTTACAAATATTTAATGATCCCTTTAGCCAATCACAGAGCGGAAGCTATGCTGGAATAGTACTACGCTTGAAATGCAACAACGACCGTACAATATTACACTTACTGCGAATCAACAAAATCACAGCTGAGGCTTATTTATCCCTTTATTTTATATATTTTATACACTTTATTCTGTAATTTGATATATTTATATATTTATATTTATTTCTTTTTCTAATTTTAATCAATCATATTCTGTTCTGTGTTAATTAATATTTTTATTTTTTTTTTTTTGTAAGGAAAGGAGGAATGAAGGAAGATTAGAGGTGGGGGAAGGAAGTTATAGTTCGGAAATTGAAGAAATTCAGGAGGAGGTAAGAGAGGGCGGGCTGACCGCCTAGCTAAGCTAATAGTGTGTTAGGGTTGTGTCATGAGTTAGTTATTGTCTGCCGGTACAGGCACAAGACAGCCTACCCTGTCCCATTTATGGGTGATTTAAGGGCCTTATTTCATATTCCGCCGACCCTACTGGCGGATGCTGGTCTAGGGAGGTTGTCTATTGCCTGGCCGTGTAGATCGGGGGTGGTAATGGACCTTTTGAGATTTCGTAGCTTTTTGAGAACCATGTATGGTTGTTGTCGTTATCTGGTGGGAGTCTTTGAAGGAGTTCTTGCTCTGATCGTTCTATCTTTTGCCAGATTCTGCTGGCCAGGGTGTGCAGCTGCTGGTTGATAGGTTTCATTCTCAGGTCTCTATGTATCTCGGCTGTGGTTCTGGTGAAGGGGTATCTTTCACCTGTGACGAATCTTAGGGCTTCATTTTGGACCACCTGTAATTTTAATATTTGAGTGGTGCTCATAGTATGAAGAGGTATTGCTGGGTAAGTTAATATCGGTGTGATAAATGATGTCACCAGACGGAGTTTAATTTTCTCAGGAAGCGCTTTAAAGCGGTATAGTTTTCTCAGCTCTCTTCTTGCTTTTTCCTTCCTGCTGTGGACATGATGGGAGTAACCTGTCGTGGATATATGTAGGCCCAGGAGGGTGCATCTGCTTTTGTATTCTATCTGGGCATTATTGGTTATTAATGGATGGGTTTTCCTTCTGCATAAGGGTATCACTGTGAATTTCGGGAGACTGGTTTGGATTTTCCATTGTTTTTCGTAGTTATTTACCCTTTCAAATTCCCGCCTTGTGTTTTCGGCCTGTAACGCTCGCGATTTTCCTTGATGTGTTGTTATTTGAGTGATGTCGTCTGCATACATAATATCTTCGTTACCTATTCTAGTGGGAGGCAGGGTGTCACTTGTGTAGATAATATATAGGATGGGGGAGAGGACGCTTCCCTGGTGGGAAGTCCGAGTTGTAGGATCTTATATTTTAGACCGTCGTACCAGACTTTGTCAAATGCCTTCGCTACATCCCGGAGAGTTAGATTACATTGTCTACCACTCGCCGCGGCTCTGGCTATGTTTTCACATGCCAGGGCTATCGCTGTTGTGGTGGACTTCCCTTTCCTGAACCCGAATTATCTGCAGTTGACTCTGTTTGTTGTTTCCAGGTGATTTCTCAGACGGTTATTGATGATTTTTTCTAGGATTTTTCCAGGTACTTCTAGGAGGGAGATCGGTCTCTAGTTTAGTGGGACGGCGGGGTTCTTTCCTTGTTTTGGTGTTAGGGTAATAATGGCCTCTTTGAATTTAGTTGGGAAGTAGCCCGAGGCCAGGCAAGCGTTCATTGTGGTTCTCAGTCTCTCCATGGCCGGGTTGTCTATGTGGCTGAGGATCTCCTTGGTGATGCCTGAATAACCAGGGGCTTTATTTTTGGTATTGGAGATGGCTCTGTTGAGTTCTTCCGAGGTGATTGGTTTGGACAGTGGACTGTCCACTCTCAGATCCTCCCATATGATTTCAGGGGAAGGCTGAGTGCGGTGTGTCTGGCCCTGGAGTTCATCAAGGACGAGCTCCTCGTGGGTACCATCGAATCCTATTTAACTTTTGGTGTTGTGAGTGTGTGTGTACGGCGGTGGGGAGGTATCCGTTACCCTCCCGACTTTGTATAAACAAAAGAAGTTGGCGGTGGGACCGAACATCAATCGTACAGATTTTACTTTAAAGAAAAATAACGAAATATAGCTTTTTATAGATCGCATTTAAAATACTTTTCCAATGTATTATGATCAAAATGCACAAAAGATCGCACGCTACGATAAAAGCAGTATTGACCTAGTGAACGCAGGTTCGGTTTATTAAGACAACTGAGGAGCAGACTTAAGTTTCCAAAATCCCTGATTCTAGCGCACTAAACTTGTAATGTGTATACGGTCTTAGCTAAGACAGATGACTTAAGTGCTCTAGCAGAAAGTTTAGTGCGCTAGCAGAGTTAAGTGAGTTAAATATGTGAGCGCATCCAGGCCCTGGAAAAAGCAGAGGAAGAAGAGGATGATAGTGAAGATAGATGACAGATGACTAGCCAGAAGGGAAACAAAGAATGTATATACGAGTATTTACATTTTGTTTCTATTTGCTTCCCTCTCCTTATCTCACCTTTCTCCTGGTATAATACACACTTCAAGTACTCCCATTTTCTATGCTGTATCAGTGATTTTTCCTCCAGCCCTCCAAGCCATTTTTCTTGCACCCCTCTTCTACACATACGTGATCAGTTATGATATGAAGTAACACTTTAAGACTTCATCGACCACTGGGCACCCATAGAAAGGTTGACCAGAAGGACAGACTAACAAACAAGCATTTGTTATAACCAGAGCCGTATGTATGTATGTATGTATGTGTATATATATATATATATATATATATATATATATATATATATATATATATATATATATATATATATATATATATATATATATATATATATATATATCTTGATAAAATCACACGAAAATACAAACAACAGGTACTTAGCTCTGTATTAGACATCTTCAGAGCAACTAGATTACATGGACAGAGGCTTAAATATACAGGGTATCTAAAAACATGAGGTCAGGTCATAATGATGACATCCACTAATCCCCAAGACGAAAGCTAAGGTACTCCGTTGTTTCCATTTTCCCGTGTGATTTTATCAAGATTTATCTTATCCACGTTTTCATTGTGGATTTACATGATATATATATATATATATATATATATATATATATATATATATATATATATATATATATATATATATATATATATATATATATATATATATATATATATATATATATATATATATTTTATATATTTGCTTATTTTTATAGTTACATACATACTGTAATATACATATTGTTAATTCCCCAATCATATTATTAATATATCAAGTATTATGTAATTTATTATGTTATAATATCCTTCATATATTTCCCCATTTGACATTCTTCGCATGTAAAAGTTGTGTGAAAAGTGTCGGTTTCCACCATTTTTTGGAAACATAATTTTCACTAGATACCTTAACCGGTCCTCTTTCTCCCAAAATATCATTTGTCGTATTGTCCAGTAAATGTGGCCAGTTGGCTGGATCACATAGATCTTCATCAGCATGACTGTTAGCATAGGTACAACTGGCCATTTTAAAAGCCTTAGTATTTTTTTCAGTACTCTCCTCTTCCTCAGCTTAAATATGACCCACACTATCACCATCACAGTAGCGCAGGTCCTTTTTTTGCACTAGTTTCCGGTGTCTCTGAAAACACATATTTTTGTAGGGAGCCTTTCATTAACATTTCGATTTCTTCTCTTTTCCTTTTCTTCTCCCTTTTCTCTGCACCCGAGAGGTATTTTCTGTATCTGTCTCTATCCCTGCTGGCCATGGTATAATAAAAAAACGAGGGCTGTGTGCAATAGTAAAATAATGTATACAACAATTTCACAAAACACAAATCACGGACAACTGGAGATTCAGAGTTTCGACAACACTGACAGGTGAACGCTGTCAAAGTCCTCACTCCTCTTTTAAAGAGAGCACAGTAAAGAATGACATTGCTCTCAGTCTGGGTGGTAAGATGGGCTTAATCTTACCTTTGACCTTGCCTAACTGTGCTGGTCGAAAATCCTTCAGGTGGTCTCCTGAATCTGGGTGGTAAGGTGAGATCAACGTAACCTGGTCACTGATTCTGTTGTTGGATAAGGAAAGGGCCGTGGGGCCCCCACTAGCGCGGGTCCCGGTGAGATCGCTCTGGTTGCCATACCCTAGGGACGGCTCTGGTTATAACCATAGCAAAGATATATCTGTACCAGTCGTCAGCGTAAACAGGGATGACTTATTTAGAACGAGGGACAGCATAATCTTTTGTAAACTGGGTATATAGTAAAGAGGCAGGACCACAACCCATATTACATTTCACAGTAGTTTTTCTTGAATTCACTCGGGACTCCTCTTGTCCGTCACATTTTCTCTGCTGGTCTTATAGGGGTCATTCGGTTACTCCTCCAACAACAACCTACTTCCCACCTTCAGCTCCTCATTAACCTAGCAGCGTCGCCCTTGGAGGTGAGATCCCAGGTTGCAAAACCACAGTTGTGTAACACGGGATTTGTGGAGCAGTACATTGTTTTGCATCACACACACACAGCCTTTAGTTGGCATTCTCCGTCGTTTCTCCCGAATGACGTCATACATTTTACACATTAGACCAGCAAAGTAGTCACTGGAGATCGGTGTTTTATGCGACAGGTTGTCAATATGCAAAATCCTTCTGGCATCCCAAAAAATCGGGACCATGATCTTGTTGGGAGAGGTTTGCCTTCTGAACTTCTTGTAGATCGGAAAACTTTGGTGCTTGTATTTCATGGATTCCGTCTTTGATTCGAGATCCCAGTGATGAATCCAAGTCTTATCTCCCGACACGAGACTGGAGAGAAAAAACCAGTTGGCTGGATCGGGTTCATCCAGTTTGAGGTGATCGCGACTTGGGGCCATCCAAAAGTGTTGATTCTCAAAACTGAAGTTTCGGGGAGCTCATCTTGCAGAAACCTTAGACACCCCCAACTGTTCATGGATCGATGTTTACAACACTGCAAATATTTACCTCATAATCAAGTTCGCGGTTCGATTTAGAGTTGTTTTAACGAGGACATCTGAAACAGTCTCATACTCAATGTTTTCCAGTCCACGCTTGAACCCCCTTTGACCCAATTTGTTATCTAAGCATATGGGAGAACATCTGTGCCATACATAACACTCCGCAAAGTATGACACTGTAACTTATGACACTATAATTTATGACACTGTAACGTTGCCAGACGTCATGTCTTAAACTCTTATTCTGAAACTATGAATTTTAAACTAATGGTAAAATTAATTGAAACAATTACGCAAGTATTCAAATCATTGTAAAAATATTAGAACACTACTGTATTGCTTTACTCCTGAACATTCAAACATTTTGACAGCATTTCGTATGTTACTTTGTTGGATCATTACCTAATTAATAAATATTCCATATGGTTCATTAGCAAGGAAATATATCCTCTTGCTCATCAATTAGCAAACGATGAAAACTTGCTGACGTCATACTTACTAATACACAATAGAAACTGTCAGAAGACGGAAGAAAAGCGGGACTTTTAAGCCGATTGACCGAGTAGAGGTATTGTGGTAGAGCAGACTGGATACCAATATCGGTACACAAAGAGGCAATTTAATTAGCACAACAAACGACTACATTCAATTATCTGTCTGTAGACTTAGTTACTAATACACAGTTGGGCGGACAAATAATATGAAAAAAAATTGTCATTGTATGGGGTGGGTTACTAACTTTTTAAGGTTAAGTTTGGGAAGGTAAGTTATACTAAGACAATACAACTTAAGATTTATTTTTTTATTTTAATAACCAAATAATTTAATGATTATAACTTCCGATTAGCCGCAAATTATAAGTCTAGTTTGTTTGTGTTTCTTCAACGTTTTTCCTTTGCTTTTAATCCCCTTCCACCGTCCCTACCACATTTGTCTGCCACACCTCCCCGTACCTACGACAATTGTCTGCCACACCTGCCACGCCACCCCCTCGTCCCTACCACAGTTGTCTGCCATCGTCCCTTCCATAGCTGTCTGTCACACCTAACATCCCATCCACCACCAATCACTAATAATTCACTCATTCAGGACAGTACTACGACCCTCCCCCAACACATCCCCCCACACACACACTTACAGTTTCCAACAGTTCATGCTTCGCAATAATACAGACTACAGGCCGGTGCTCCTCGCTTAGAGCTTATATATTGATGTTCATTTCAGCGAGGAAAAAAAGGGAGGCGAAGCTAAATATTTCAGGAATGCCATGGTGCTTCTCTTGATTGCAAACTATCGCAGCGTAACTTTTTCAATCTAACTTCCCTTCCAGCGTGCACCTCGCAGCTGAGGGGAAATATTCACAGATTTCCCCAACATTTTAATTAGTCCATCAACATCACAGCGCCCGCCCCCCCCACCAAAACCCCTTCGCGCCTCTTCAAAAAAATCAATTATGGAGGAAGGGGGAAGAAGGTTTACTTGAAGGGCAAATTGTGGGGGAGAAGATGGCGGTGTTGCGTTCTAATATGCATTGAAGCCTTTATCACCGATGACAATGTTATTCCAGAGGCTTCAAATACGAGTACAATAACCTTTGTAAACATGGCTGCATCTGCTCCGCCCTCTCGTCTGTAGGTCACAATGGGCCGCCCAAGGCAATAAATTACTATGAGAATATTGCACTGAGGGTGAGTGTCGGAGGATATCGTCGTTGACAATATTATCTCTCACCCGTGTACAGTATATTGTGTTGGGTGAGGACAATCTAACAGCAATTCTATTCCTTTGGTGTCGTGTTCATGATAAATTTATTAAATTCACTTGTGCTATATATTAAAACAAAAATTCCCAGGGTATGTATGTATGTATGTATGTATGTATGTATGTATATCTGTTCCTTTTCACTTTTGTTTGGGGTGGATCAAGGGACTACACAGTCCTCAGTAAAGTGGAGAAATAATAAGGAGAGTGACATGAAATATATGAGAAAAGTTAGAAAAAAGTGTTAAGACAACAGGTAAAAATACCCACACACAGTTGTTCATATCCTCAACTTATATATATGAGGATATACCATATGATTCTCACCACTTCCATACTGATACACAACACATAATTATGAATGCCCTGTGTAGATAAAAATTAGTTGCCAGGTTTCTTGTTGTTCCACGAGCATTGTGTAACTTGACTCGTCTTCACCTCACTAATTAACCTGTATTGTCTGTCTGCAACGTATTATTGCTCATCTTCTGGGTCCCACGCTCTTCAGTTTTTTAGACATCATACATTCTTTATGGAGCTTCATTTCATATTCTTATCCTAAACTCACATTTTTCTTCTTCCATTATCCATCGAGTCTTAACGTATCACGACTTTGTAACATATCAGTTTACCTCCATATGAAAGTATTGGTCAAATATTCGCTTCCCGTGGTTGAACTGAGTTCCGGGAATTTTCCCCGAATTTACTTACCCTGGTTCGTCTGGTGCAAGTGTGCTGTTTTATCTCATTTGGGGTCGATACTGCTTCATTTTGGGAGGGAGTAAACTTTTAACCCAACTGTACTGTACCTTATACAACGAAGGCCGCAATCAGTTTTCTTCCTCCAATTACCCAATGGTTTATGTTACTTATGTTCATTCAAAATTCCAGTTCCCTTTCTGAGTGACATTACATGACGACTGTCCTCGCTTTCCAGCACATTGAGGTACATGTTCCAGACTCTACCTTTGATATTCTCCTCCTGTATCCTTCATCATGATACCAATGTATTAGCTGTCTGCCCATCTCTTCTTCACACTAATTTAAAGGTATATAGCATCATCTGCATACAGTAGATGAGGCTTCTTCCACTCTTTGTTACATGCATCTAGTTTCATATCACAGTAAGCCCGATCTTACTTTCTTCTCACGTATTGATCTATTTATAAACGCAATAATAAATAGGGTAACACAACACAACCCTGACGTACTTTTAAGTTATATCCAGTACACTCGTACACCTGTTATTAACACACGTGTCTAAAAATAATCTTGCCAGCCTAAATTAAACTTCTTATAGGATGAACACAACTAAAGTTTCCTCTTAGCAAGTATTTCATCTATTTTATCTTAGTTCATTAACAAACTGTATGTTGTAATATTTCCTTAGTTTATTTCTACTAGAACTTCTCGTGACAAACATACAGTCATTATCCTCCCCTGTACTTTAATTTACTCACCATACACAGGATACTAATTCCTCTGTAATTATTCATCCAGGCACCATTAGCCTGACGACTAGTTAGGGGCAGTTCGGATACAACATACAGAGTATTAACCTCATTTCCGAACAATATAAAGCTACGTGGCCGGCACATCAATAGACAGGCTTCACATCTTCAACTAGGAATTACTGTACGTACCCAACCAATGTATCCACTCAGCCACCGCAACACCTTTTCTAAGACCGATATTATTATTATTATTATTATTATTATTATTATTATTATTATTATTATTATTATTATTATTATTATTATTATTATTATTATTATTATTATTATTTTTCTTATTATTATTATTATTATTATTATTATTATTATTATTATTATTATTATTATTATTATTATTATTATTACCGCTGACAGCAAATACTTCCCTCTTTTGACTTAATGCCTTCCATGAGTACATTAAATTGAGATTCATTGCCATTTAGCGATTTATTCTGTGTTTACCTTTTTTGAAATATCTGACTTGCAATAAACAACCACATAAATAATTATAATAATTATAAATTGAGGGCTTCACAAAAAAACCTAACCTAACCTAACCTAACTTACTTACTGTAGGCATACTTTGGCTATTTAATGGTGGTAAACGTCTTAAAATGAGCAAAGTTTGATATATACTATTTAATTTTTATTCAGTTACAGCATTTTTTTGTTTGAGCTCTTTGGCAAAAACGTAATTTTTTTAAGGAATCGGCGATAACTCTTGCCTTACACGTGCAGTATATATAATGTGCATATAAATACATACTGTACATACATACCTATACACCTACATATATGCCTATATATGTACAATCAAACGCATATTCATAAGGAAGAACACACACACACACACACACACACCTCTTAGGGCGGGGGTCATCGTGCTCTGATAACCACCATATCATTATAAACATCATAATATTCGCATAGACTAAATCCTTAGCAATTGTAAGTTTTAACAAGATAACTTGAGTCATACTGCACGTTTACTTCCTACCTCGTTACCTCCACGTTATCTGGGAGTCTTTTGCGATACACTGATCTAAATGCGTGTTCAGTGAGGTGTTTCCTTTGGGATAATTCAGGGATTTTTTGTTTCAATGTCTTAACTCTGGTTGATGGTGAGCTCGTGTTTTCACTATACTAATTCAATATATAGGGATGTCCTTTTCTGCCCACTGTTTCTCCTGTTGGCATTAAGATTACTCATTAATTCATAAAGTGCCACGAAATAGTCTAAAAATCGAGAATAGTTTTATTTGTATTGTTATAGCTGGATGGAAATTAGTGCTAGCATGGTATGATTAAGTTTATTTGATTAGGACGCTTTTAACAGCCTTAAAATTTGACCTCAGTAGCTTAGTAAATTACATATTTGCTAAACAAACGCATATTACATTATTGGTGTGATGCCATAATTTATCTCCTATTAAACAGTACATGTAGCTAATGAGCTTTTAGTGTCCGTTTTCTTGGGTGATGTGTTGTTAGTTTGTTTACCCACCAGACACACACTCTCTCTCTCTCTCTCTCTCTCTCTCTCTCTCTCTCTGCCTAGCTACCTTGCATCTCTTGGAAACCATACCTGAGTTTTCATTTAACGTTGAATGCAATACAATTTTCCCAGACTACAGTATACGACCAACTCGCTATTTCTTAGGATCCTGGAGAGTGGTACAGTCACCCACAAAATTTCTGTCGCCTTTCCTACTGAATCGCGAACCCCGAGTAGAGATCGATGCATTATTCTGTCCATATATGCCTCAGATTCACGAGTCTGAATCTCGAGGCTCGTGATTCAGTAGGAAAGGCGACAGGACATCTGTGGGTAACTGTACATGGAAGATCTCTACATGCTCCTCCCTATCTCGAACACCTCCTTAGGTCAACACGCTTTCAGAATCATTAACGTTTCCTTTCGTCTTAACTTTAAATCCTCCTCCTTTCCCTCATTTATTTCACTTTGTTCATGTATACTGTCCTCCTCACCACATGACCACATCACCCGGGCAACTATTCCTGGAGTTTATTTTCTATACGCATCTCAACATTTTCATTCCTCACGTTTTTCGTATCCTCTCTCCCGCCATGTGTGTGTGTGTGTGCATGAGTGTGTATGCGTGTGTGTGTGTGTGTGTGTGTGAAAGTGTGTGTGTATGTGTGTGTGTGTGTGTGTGTGTGTGTGTGTGTGTGTGTGTGTGTGTGTGTGTGTGTAATAATAATAATAATTAACGGTTTATTGAAAAAATCGGCAGCCCGAAGGCTGAAAATATATATTGGACAAAAATGACTTATTACATACAAATACATGGGGTGGGTGGGTCGTTTAACAAAAGCTTTCATTACTGAAAGAAGAAGGAACATGAATTGAACATACAAATTATTATAGTTTACAGTTGATGGCCCCGGCCTGGACTTGTCATGGAGACACCAGGTGGTGTTGTGTTCACGTAGTGTAGTAACTCGTCCTCGGGTGTTGATAAGAAGGACCTCACGTGGTCATGGGGACACTGGGTGGTGTGGTGTTCACGTGGTGCAGTAACTCGTCCTCGGGTGTTGATATGAAGGACCTCATGTGTTATTTCGAAATCAGGTTTGAAGGAGACCCACTGTTGTTCCCAGGTGGACTGATTAGCACCTCCTTGTCAGAAGATGGCGGTCAGTTCCCAGGGGTGATTAACTCACTGGTGGGTCACGGTTCTCACTGGTACTGTCTAGTGCTGAATTAACTGACTTAAACACTGTTCATCACTATTCAACACTGATCCCACTTCTATCCGAAACGAAATTGTCACTTTTGATTATGTTCATATCCCTCCCGGTGGTGAGGATGGGTCGGGGAGAGGGACTTGGGGAATGGGCCGAACATTGGCCAAGGGGGGGGGGGGGCTCTGCTCAGGAGCAGCGCCTGAATAGGTCTTGACCCAACGGTGGTCAGCGATGTATTGTGTGTGTGTGTGTGTGGCAAAAGAGCTGGTTAGGTATAACACCGACATAGAAGTCATTAGTGAGTCCCGGCTCCCAGGAGAGGGTTAACTCATAGAATGGGGGTCTGGCTATACCTTCTCCTGGAAGGATAAGTCTGCTGCAGAGAGAAACCGCATTTATGGTGTTGGCTTTGCCATCCGCCAACGGATCCTACATAGGCTAACTGAAATGCCTATTGGGATCAACGAGCGCCTCATGACGTTCCGAGTCCCACTGAATCACTCACGTCATGCCTTTTTCATCAGTGCATACGCCCCAACACTGGATACAGAAGATGACATCAAGGAGGTCTTTCACGCCGACCTCGATAGAGTGCTAACCTCTATCCCCAGAGAAGATAAGGTTGTGCTCCTTGATGATTTTATTGCCAGAGTTGGCAGAGTTGCTGACATTTGGCAAGGATCCATAGGGAGAAATGGACTAGGCAAGTGTAATTCCAACGACTGCACACAACCTCACTATCACCAATACCTTGTTTAGGCAGGGTTCATGGCAACACCCACGATCGAAATACTGGCATCTAATTGACTACATCATTGTCAGAGAAAGAGATCACCGAGATATCCTCGGCACTCGAGCCATGCGTGGCTCAGACCACGGCTACACTGAACATCAACTTGTCAGAGCCAAGCTATCACTTCACGTCGCCCCAAAACGGCGAAGGCAACAATCCTACAGAAGATGTTTTAACACTAAGCGTCTGGAGGATCCAGCGGTAGCACATGCTTTCAAAGAGCAGCTCGAAAATGGGTTGATAAACAACCCGACAACAAACAACCCAAATCCCAGTGTCGAATGTGATATTCTCGATACTGTCATGACAAAAACCTGCAGAGAGACCCTCGACCAGATCGAAAGAATGCACCAGGACTGGTTTGATGAAAATGACCAAGCAATCAATGTACTCGTCGTCGATAAATGTGCTGCTTTAACTGACTGGCAGTACAACCCTCAGTCTCGGACCAAAGCTGATACTTTCCTCAAGAAGAAAGCAGCGTCCTAGCGCGAACTTCGCAATCTAAAGAATGACTGGTTTAAAAATAAAGCATGTGAAACACAAAAATTTGCACATCAGCACAAGATGCGCGAATTTATCAATTCCACTAATACATTTTATGGGCCAATCATTCGTGGCGCAGCCCCCCTCCGGTCATCCAATGATAACTGCCTAATTAAAGACGACGAAGGCATCCTTTAATGCTGGAAATAGCACTACCATTCACTGCCCAACCGAAACACCGATGTACAGTAGATGTTTTGACTATCCAGCAGGTCCCTCAGTATCCAGAGTTGACCCACCTCAGCTATCCCCCATCCCTGGATGAGGTAGCTACTGCCATCAAAAAGATGAAAATAACAAAAACTTAGGACCTCATGGAATCCCAGCTGATGTGTATAAGGCAGGAGGACCTCTGCTTACCAGCCATCTCCACCCTCTACTGGAGAATATATGGGAAGAGGAGGAAATCCCCAACGCTCATATCGTCAATATTTATATGAACAAGGGAGACCGGTCAGACTGTGGCAACTACCGCAGGATCTCGCTGCTGTCCGTAGCTGGCAAGATTATCGCCTGAGTCCTCCTAACCAGACTTCTTCCTGAGGTAGAAACCTTTCTCCCAGAATCTCAATATGGCACCACTGACATGATCTTTGCTGCCCGCCAGATATGGGAGAAGTGCAGAGAACAGCGTCGTGATCTGTACATGGCTTTCATCGGCCTAACCAAAGCCTTCGACTTGGTCAACAGGGAAGTCCTCTGTTGAACCCTCAGCCGTTTTGGCTGCCCATCAAATTTCATCGCCATTGTGAGGTAACTCCACGATGGCATGAAAGGCAGTGCCCTACACAATGGCACCCAGTTTGAGTTCTTCCCCATACAAACAGGGGTTAAACAAGGGTGTGTACTGGAACCAACTCTCCTTTCCATTTTCTTGGCTGCCTTCCTTACTCGTGCCAGTGCCAATTTAGCCGGCGGGGTGGACATCGCGTACTGGATGAAGGGTCTTTTCAACATAAGACGACTCCAGGCAGGAACAAAGGTGTCGGCAGCTTCCATTACTGAACTTCAGTATGCAGACGACCTCACCCTTGTTGCTCACAGTGAACGCCTGCCCCTGGTTCAGACACATCTCCATCTTCCATCCAGCTAAATGGTACTACCCTCTCTAATGTTACCCACTTTCGGTATCCCGGTTCCCATCTGTCCACCACCGTGTCTTCAGCTGTAGGGAGCTGAAATTAATTACAAAGTTGAACTCATATCGAGCATTGGTCCTCCCCACCCTACTATATGGCAGCGATACATGGATCACATACAGGGGGCACCTCAAGGCACTTGAAAACTTTCACCAACGAAGTTTACATTTCATCCTCAAAGTTCGCTGGGAAGATTAGAGAATATGTGCCAGTATTCTTGCTGACACCAACTGTAAGGGCATCGAGGCTACCATTATAAATGAACAACTACGCTTGACTGGCCATGTTACCCACAGGTACGATAGTAGACTGCCAAAGCTGCTACCCTACAGTCACCTAACGAATAGTAAACGTAGCACTGGCGGGCAACTAAAATGGTATAAGGATAGTCTTAAGGCAAACCTGGAAAAGGACTATATCGACCCCCTCACCTGGGAGACGATTACTCTACACCATAACGCTTGGAGGAGCACTATAGAAAAAGATGTCAATACTTTCGAGTTAACCCCACTGCATAATGGGGCAGACAAGCGCCAACGCCGGAAAGACGCTGTCGCCGCCTCTCCCGCACTAGATGTAGCACCTCCACATGTGCAACATCTGTGAACGACCCTGCCGGTCCCATATCGGCCTGTTTAGTCACCTCAGAACTCACCAACATAGGTGACATCCTTAATAACTCATACCATTGTATCATAGCTGTATGATTGTCATACTCATAAGAACATAAGAACATAAGAATAGAGGAAACTGCAGCGGGCCAATTGGCCCATACTGGCAGTCCCATTTACACCCAATCCCTATTGCTCATAAATCCATCCAATCTATGTTTGAAGCTATCCCGCGTATTCGTGTTAATGATGATATTTGGTAACTTGTTCCACTCGTCCACTACTCTATTTCCAAACCAATGTTTACCTATTTCGCGCCGAAACCTTAATTTTTCTAATATAAAACCATTGTCACGAGTTCGCTCCTAGTTGAATAGCTTGAGTACCTTTGTAATGTCCCCTTTGTTCAGCCCTGACTTCCATTTATACACCTCTATCATATCGCCCCTCAAACTACGTCTCTCGAGGGAGTGCAAATTCAGATGCTTTAACCTGTCTCTGTAGTCAAGGTTCCTAAAGCCCGGGATTAGCTTTGTCATTCTCCTCTGAATTCTTTCCAAGGATTCTATATCTATTCTGTAATACGGTGAACAGAATTGATCTGCGTAATCCAAGTGAGGTCTCACAAGCGCAAGATATAGTTTTAGGATGACCTCCGTAGTCTTGTAACTAACAATCTTTTGAATTAACCAAACTACTTTAATAACCTTGTTTCGAGCTAAAACACATTGTTTACTCGGCTTAAGATTCCCACTTATCATTACTCCTAACTCTTTTTCGCAGTCTGTTGTTGTTTTTGAGGTTGTCGGACCGTAGTCCGACACGGGCCTTTGCCTATAGGCGGCCCGTTTGGTGGTTCCGGCTGGAGCTCCTGGAGCAGCCAGACCGGATTTGGGATTGGAGGTTGTCCTACCTGTAGACAGGGCCGGATTTACCAATAGGCCAAGTAGGCCATTGGCCTACGGCCCACCGGTATCTGGGGGCTCACTGAAACTAATTTGTCGCGCAGAGTGCCAGCATATAACCTTGTTTCAAGTGTACACCGAGTATTTCATTATATAATATATTCACAACCATAAGGGCCCCTGTGCAATACGTATAGGGCCCAGAGTATGGGGCCCCTGTACAATAAGTATAGGCCCACAGTGGTCTTCAACTGGTGGGCCATGGTGTGGTTCTCAGGTGGGCCACGGACTAGGCCCTATAGTAAAATGAAGAAAATAAGATAAAATAAGATAATAAAAAAATATATATACATTTTATAAATGCCCGTGTCCCACCATCGATCTATCTATCTTCTATCTATCTATTTATCTATCTATCTATCTATCTATACATATATATATATATATACTGTAGAGAGAGAGAGAGAGAGAATAAAGTTCAAGAAACCTTCAGCGCCTTGACGTGTGAAGGAGAGGATCGTTTAACGTTCAGTACGTGTCAGGGTTACCGTTGGTTTGCTGACAGCTCGCTCAGCCAGTCAGTATCTTCTCAGCCTCAGCTCAGTGATATTTTATATTGTGTACTCAGCACTCATTATTCACTTATGATATTTTACATGTTGCATTAAATGGACTTCAGTGTTATATTACGTGTGTTTTTGTGTCTATTTTTTGTGATATTGGTATCTCTTATAGACTTACACTATTTTTTTTTTTGCTTACATGTTATTCTTGGGGATTCTTATGAGATAAATATGTCGTCCCTGAAAAAATATCTGAGTGGCTCACAAAAGACAAAGTTAAAAGCAGCCAAAGCTGCACAACTGCAATGAGGTCCAATGCTGACAACATTTTTTAAACCAAAAGGAGATTCAGAGCCAAGTACCAGTGACAGTAAACTCCCAGGGGATGACACAGTAGATGTTCACTTTCATGATTCAGATGACGAAGCGAGGTCAGGTGAGTCACAGTCACAGAGATTAAGTAAATCAGCACCTACAGCAGTGGAAGTACCACCTGTGACTGAAACTTCATCCGATTCATCACAGTTGTCTTATAAGAAACATTCTGTGGAACAAGGTGTCAGTGTTGATTTGTGTGTATCAAGTGATCCAGCTGACTGGCTGACAATTGATGATAAACTGATTGAGTATTTACTAAACCATCCTCTTGATCTAAATTGTGAACAAGGTTACTTCTCAAGATCTACAAGAAGTGAAAATGTGGGTGAAAAGGAAAGAGTTCGATATGTACCCAAATCCTTGTTTACACGTCAAATGGCAAATGATGAAAAAGTTAAAAGGGAATGGCTTGTGTATTCTCCAAAAACTGGAGATGTATTTTGTGTTCCATGCAAGCTATTCAGCAAGCAAGTCTCATTGTTTACTAGTGGGTTTAGCGACTGGAAAAACTGCCAGCGAAGAGTTGCTGAACATGAAAGTAGTAGAGAGCATAAAATCTCAGTTACTACTTGGGGTGTGAGGGCAATTACAGCAAGGCGAATTGATTCCACTTTGGCTTTGCAAGTAGAATTGCAGAGAAAATACTGGAAAGAAGTTCTATTGCGCATAGTTGAAACGCTAAAATTTTTAACATCAAGAGGTCTTCCGCTCAGAGGTAGTGATGAAAGAATACGCTCTAGCAACAATGGGAATTACCTTGGAGTACTGGAACTCCTGGCAAAATTTGACCCTTTTCTTGCACAGCATCTGGAGAAGTATGGTGCTGTAGGTAGTGGAAAGACTTCATATCTCTCAAAAACGATTTGTGAGGAAATAGTCAATCTGATGGCTGAAGAAATTCACTCAATTATCATAAGTGAATTGAAACAAGCCAAATATTATTCAGTTAGTGTAGATTCCACACCGGATGCTAGTCATACTGAGTGCAGAGGTCTTATTGCAACTATATCTTGCACTAGTCAGGCCACACCTCGATTATGCGGTTCAGTTCTGGTGCCCTTATTATAGAATGGATATAAATTCACTAGAGTCGGTGCAGCGAAGAATGACAAAAATGATTCCGGGACTTAGAAACCTTCCATATCAGGATAGGCTAAAGAAACTTAACTTGCATTCCCTAGAAAGACGAAGAGTGCGGGGAGATATGATAGAAGTATTTAAGTGGGTGAAAGGAATCAATAAAGGGGATATAGATAAAGTTCCTATAATATCCGAGCAGGATAGGACTCGGAGTAACGGATTCAAGTTGGATAAGTTTAGGTTTAGGAGGGAGATAGGAAGAAACTGGTTCACAAATAGGGTGGTGGACTAGTGGAACAAGCTTAGCAACTTTGTAGTAAGTGCGGGAACTCTGGAAAATTTCAAAAGGAGGCTAGATAGATTCATGGATGATAGAGAGTGGTAGTAACTCTCGACAGGAGCTGCCATGCACACTTGCACAGGCCAACCGGCCTATTGCAGACTCCTTATTTTCTTATGTTTTCTTATGTTTTTCTTACATTCATTGTTCGTTATGTCAAACCTGATGGCAAACCTGTTGAGCGATTTCTAAAGTTCATAGACATACATGACCATGGTGCAGAGAGCATAGTCTCAACTGTTGTACAGTTAATTACAGATGTTGGTCTTGATTTGAGTGACATAAGAGGGCAGAGTTATGACAATGCTGCCAATATGTCAGGCATTTACACTGGTCTCCAAGCCAGAATAAAGGCTATGAATCCCCTGGCATATTATGTCCCTTGTGCAGGTCACTCCTTGAACCTTGTAGGAACATCAGCTGCCAGCAGTTGCCTTGGGTCTGTTTCATATTCCAGATTTTTGCAAGACTTATACAACTTCTTCTCAGCCTCCACATACAGATGGGATCACTTGAAAGCTGTACTACCGGCTGAAGGGATTGTAGTGAAATCCCTTTCAGAAACTCGCTGGAGTGCGAGGGCTGATGCTGTTAAAGCAGTGTTTTTACATTACCTTGAGATAAAGTCACCACTGGAGAACATATGTTCTGACAGTAGACAAACTGTGGCTACAAAGCTTGAAGGTCAAGGCCTCATAAGACGAATGGAAGCATTTGATAGAGCACTTCTTACTGTAATGTGGTATAAAATCTTAACAAGGTTTAATGCAACCTGCTTATCACTTCAAAAAGTCGGGACCGACCTTCTGTCAGTTGTGAAACTGTACGAGAGTTTGATCTCCTTCGTCTCAGAAATGAGACAGAGTCAGTTTGATGAAATAGAAGATCAGGCTAGGGCTTTTGCTGAGCCTGTCTACACAGAGACAACAAAAAGGACAAAAAAGAGAAAACATTTCTTTGATGAATCAGTTGGCACTGAAACTCAACTTGATCCACGTGAGAAGTTCAAGGTGAACAATTTCTACACCATATTAGATTGCCTTAGGAATGAATTAGAGCACAGAGTGAATGCCTACTCAGAAATAAAGAAGCTGTTTTGCTTCTTAACGGAGTATGACAGTATGAAATATGATGATCTCAAAGCCCAACTGGAATTGGTTGTCAGTACCTATTCCAGTGACCTGGAAGCATCTGTTCTAGATGAGTTTTTACAATTTAAAGACATTTTGTCCTCTGAATCTGACAGGTCAGTGACAAACATCTCCACTTTGCTGAGGTCCAAAGATGGTATGCTGACAACTACCTTTCCAAACATTAGTAACTTGGTAAGAATTTTCCTTACCATCCCCATTACAAATTGTGAAGGAGAGAGGTCTTTCTCCACTCTATCTAGGGTGAAAATCAAATGAGGTCTACCATGGGACAAACCAGATTAATCTCACTTTCATTATTATGCATTGAATCTGGCCTCCTACAATCCCTTAACACAAACAGTATCATTGACAAATTTTCCATGAAAAAATGTAGGAAGAATTTATTTTGAAATTCACACAGTTTGCTGTACTTCATGTGCTTGCAAAATTGATTATGCTTCAAGTTAATTGTATTTCTTTCATTATTCCCATATATAAGATGTACATGATATAGAACTAATTTTATTAAAAGTAATGATGTGTCACATTGTGTTGAAATTCTTATTTCTTACATTATAATATTATGATATTATGTAATATTTGATGACATTTGGCCATTGCAAAATAATTACAGTAATTGATTATTGAAACATGCAAACATTTCTATAAATTTGGGGGCCCACTGATGAGTTTGGCCTGAGGCCCACAAGTAGGTAAACCCGGCCCTGCCTGCAGATACGAAAGGATACTGCAGGTTGCAAGTGTGAGCGGACCCTCGATCAGTGGACGCTTACCACTAACCCCCACTCTTGGACGTGGTCAGTTTCGGAGTGGCGCGCCCCCCGAACTGGGGTCTGCACTTGCTGCGGGAGGATACTTCCTAATCTATCTGGGTGGTGGGTATCGTGTGATGACCCGGAGAAGGTGGTGAATGTGGTTTGTTTGGGCCTTTCGGGTTAGAGTGGCCGCTGTTGTTGTGTGTGCTTCTTGGAAGTTTTGAGTTCTGTTTCGGAGGCTTTGTGTGACTTCGCAGTCGAGGAGATAGTGTTCAAGTGGGATGGCTGCTGGCTCCTGACAGAAGGTGCATTCCATGACGACATTTCCGATCGTCTGCCAGGAGCACTTGTACCCTAGTCGTAGTCGATGAAGGCTGACTTGGGTTTGTCTTGGTGTTTTCTGAGGTGATTCTTGATCTGTTGCACGCTTGCTGGAACTTAAATGTGTATGCTTCTAGAATGTGTGGCTGCCTTGGCTGCTTCGTCTGCCACGTTGTTTCCCCCGATCCCTACATGACTGGGAATCCAGTGTAAGACGACTGGGCGGTTTTGTCTTTGGAAGTCCTGTAGCTGTGCGAGGATCGAGGTTATGATGTGGACGTTGTCTCTTGGTTGACTGTGTTGCAGCGCCTGCATGGCCTTTTTCGAGTCCGTGTGAATTATGATGGACTTGTTGTGTTGTGTTGCAGTGAGTTGAAGAGCCTTTGAGATTGCTACCAACTCTGTTTGTAGGGTGGAGCAGACATTAGAAAATCTCCATAGGAGGGTCTGACCTTGGGTGTAGAAGGCCGCTCCGGATGTATGATGTTTTGGGTCCACCGAGCCGTCTGTGAAGTATGATGCTGCATCAGCCGGTGTCTCGGTGGCTATGGCTTCCACAGTTATTCCTACATATCATTACTCCTAACATCTGGTATCCGGTTTCCCTGTTTACATCTCATATACTGAGTACTTTAAATATGTCCACATTGAATTTCATCTGCCAGATTTCAGACCATTCGAATTTTTATTTTAGATCTTCCTGTGGTTTTGCAGAGTCTTCGTCAGATATAATTACACGCCCTATTTTAGTGTCATCAGAAAATTTACTTATGTTGCTGTCTACGGCGATATCTATGTCGTTTATGTATATAATAAATAATAATAGTCCAAGTACTGAGCCTTGGGGAACACCACTAGTGACGTTGCTCCAATCGGATTTAGTGCCAGTAATGCTCGCTCTTTGTTTCCTGTCCTGTAACCACGCCCTAGTCCATTTTAGAATATCTCCTTTAATACCATGAACCTCCACTTTTCTTATTAGTCTTTCTTGGAGGACTCTGTCTAAGGCTTTGCTAAAGTCGAGATATACCACATCAAAATTGTGTCCCTCCTCCACTGAATCGAAAACAGATGAAAAAAATGTTAATAGATCAGTTAGACATGAACGCCCGCTTGTGAAGCCATGTTGGGAATCATTGATCAACTTGTGCTTTCCAGGTGATTTCGAATAAAGTTTGAAATGATTGCCTCCAGTAATTTGCCTACAATTGATAATTAGGTGATTGGACAGTAGTTAGAGGATAGTGATCTATCTCCCTTCTTGCAAATCAGTATTACATTCGCTATCGTCCAGGATTCCGGTACTCCACCCGCTTTTAAGGACATGTTAAACAACTTTGCTAAGGGCATACTAAGCTTTTCCTTACATTCCTTTAATACTCTGGCAAATATCTCATCGGGACCTGGTGACTTATTAGGTTTTAGTTGGTCTATTTGCTTACTAACATCGTTACTAGTCACTACTATCTCTCTTAATTTATTTCTTCACTATCTCTGTATAGAGTCGGTGCCAAGGGTATCATGTTCAAATTTTCGGAGGTGAAAACTGTTGACAAATATTTATTCAGATAATTGCTCATTTCTCCGTCGTTATCAGTTAGCTCGCCGGTATCTGACTGTGTTGGTCCAATCTTCTCTCGTGTTTTAGCTTGATACATTTGATAGAATCCCTTGGGGTTTGACTTCGCCTCCCTTGCTACCTTCAGTTCATTATTCCTCTTTGCTTTTCTTATCTCGGTCTTAACCCTACCGGCCAATACCTTATAATAATCTTGGAGGTAAACTTCACCATGATTTATTCTCCTACCTATAGCCTTCTTTTGTCCAACAATATTCTTTAAATAATTCTTTATCCATTTAGAGTCATTGTTGTTTGATTTGAGTTTTATGTATGGTATGTTTTGCTTTTGTGCATTAAGTAACTCATTATTTAAGTTGTTTTGGAACTCGTCAACCTCAGATCTCGTTATCAGGTCATCTTCAACCATGAGGTCTCCAGGTAAGGTGAGGTCGCCCTCTGTGGGTACATTGTGTGAATGTCACCTCTTAGCTGCCTCTTCAAACTATCAAAGTTTGCCCTTCTGAAATCTGGGACTTTAGTTGAATTTCCCTTGCGTCTGCTCTGAAATTCTAAGTGGAATCTAATTTCTTTGTGATCGCTGTTAGCAAGTTCCTTCTCTACCTCGACATTACTAATGAAGTATTCTCTCTTTGATCTAACTAAATCGAGTATATTATTTCCACGGGTTGGTTCGGTTATAATTATGTTGGCTTAGGAAACAATCCTGGATTGTTTCAAGAAAATCCTCTGATTCTGAGTTACCCGTAAGGTCAATCCAGTCTATTTGGCTAAAGTTAAAGTCGCCTACGATACAGACTTTCATCTCAAATAAGTCGCTTATTAACTCTATCAACATTAGGAGGTCTATATAATACTCCTGTGATTAATTTTTCCCTACCATCGATTAATTCTATTCAAATTGTTTTTGTATTCCACTCAGTTTGTATTTACTTATTTATTTCACACTAGACATGAGTCTAGGTTTATCCATGTTTCGGTGAATGCTATTATATCGATTTTTTCGGTACACCAACGCCCTGATTTCATTCATTTTGTTTCCCATACCTCTATTGTTTGCGTAGTAGACATTTAGGTTAGTCATGTTCTGAGTCCTCTCTTTGTCGCGTTTAGGTTTTACCTCTCTGCCTAACTTTGTTTTGTCATAATTCCTAGCACTATTTCTCTGTAAACTTTCACTTTGTTTACCCGCTCCCACTGCAGTCTCTTCCACTCCTGTGCTCATATGTTCTCCTAGCAGTTTAAAGACTTCGACATCTTTTGAACTGCCCTCTCGAGAGAACCAGCCAGGGGTTGCCACCCCATCCCTACAGGTGCACCCCATCCCTAGCATAAAGGTCCCTTCTGCCATACATGTTGCCCCTGTTGTCAATGAATGGGACTGATATTGACTTGCAATATCTGTCAAGACGGCCGTTTACGCCAACTGCCCTTGACAACCATTCATTGCCAACTCTCCTCGTTGGCAGGGCACCACATATGAGAGGGATCCCTCCCTTCGACCTAATACGTTCTATAGCTGCCAATATTATTGCCTCCTGCACTGAATCAGATAATGGGTTTGTTCCCATTACCAGACAAGATATTGTCCGTCCTGTCAACTATATCCCCCACCACAGCTCCTGGCAAACACACCCTCATCTATTATTATTTTTACCACAAAAAGCTCTGTCCACGTACCGTACCTGGGAATCGCCAACAGTTAAGGTTTTCGTATCTTCCTTGTCAGCCTTGTCCCTGACTATGCTAACGTCCAATTCGTCTATCAAAGGACTGAAAGAGTTGGTACACTTAGCTGTTGCTTTCGTATTAGTGGTGGGTTTTTTCACCACCAGTTTGGTCATCCCTCTCCTCACAACCTTCAATTCGCCTGAGTTTTAGTAAGACACGAGCTTTCCTTGTCTCGTTTCGTCCTTCAACCTCGCTATCACTGCCTTTAATTTCAAGATTTCTTCCTCGGCCCTCTGACGGGCACAGCCCTGTTCACAAGTAGCACTAGCCATAATTCGTTTCCGGGTGACAGCAAAGTAGTAGTAGTAGTAGTAGTAGTGTGTTTTACTGAGGATTCCTCCCAAGCCTCTGATACTATCCCATGTTTTAAAAATGCCTGGCTGAAACATGTAATTAGGTGAAAGGGAAGAGTTTGACAAGATGAATCTTTTTCATTATAGTCCTTCCCTCTGTCCGTAAGAACATGAGGTAATCCTGTGAGTGTTGGTCGTCCTTAGTTGTATTGGTAGAAGTATGTATGTGAATGTTTATTATACTGTAATCACAAAAAGCTGAGAGTAACAAGGGAAGATTAATGAAAATTCTTCTGTAAATGCACTATAAAGTCGGGTCCAGTCAAGACAAGTTATGAGTTTATTTTATGCAATTAGATAAAGAGAACTCGTTATCCTATAGAGTTGGGGGAGGGAGGGGTTCACAATTTGTCAAGCTGTGTCGCTGATGCCGGAAGTTTACATACACTGTACTGTACATGCTTCAGACTCAAGTGTGTATACAGACTGTGGTTCGTGTCCTTACCAGTTCACTATTTTATACATTTTAAGCAAGATTGGAGAGAGAGAGAGAGAGAGAGAGAGAGAGAGAGAGAGAGAGAGAGAGAGAGAGAGAGGTTTTCTATGGAAATTTATTTGTCATTGATCACTATAGTATATTGTTCCTCTATAAAATAAAGCCCCACCTGACGGTCTTCACTGCTCCTGGGTTAGGATTTTCTTTCAGTTTCTAAAATTTATTTTTTATGGCGGCTCCTTCATGAATAATGAAATTAGAAATTGATTTTGAGGAGCTATAAAAATATTGATAGCTATAATTAATAGCCTATTATAAGGTGTACATTAAACCCTCAACTTAATATTTTTTATGTATTTTTATCCTACATTTACGTCGAGTCATTTAGTAATCAAATTATAAGCTGATTAAGGTGTATAAAATGTCAACATCCAATAATGTTTGGTTGTTGTCGATACCTCTCTAGTAGATGAGAAGTATAAGCAAAATTACACTTTACAAGTATCAAATATAGCATACAATTACTTATGCACATCACAGTACCCTCACTATCAGACCAACGATAACATACGTTGAACCTCCGCGTCTAAGCTGTTTACAATATCAAGTTTGCGTCTTGGTAAAAATATTTGCAAAAATACATTTGATATGCCACTTTTCAGCAAGGGAAAATAGGGTAGTCTAGTTCATAAAAAAAGCAATATACTTGAAAGGTCTTCTTTCATTCCATAGGTGAATGGAGGAACTCCTACGTAACCTATTTTTTTTATAACGTATACAGATTCTTACGTATTATTTGTATACGGTTCCTGGCACGTTGCTTTGTGTACAGATTCTTACATACTGTTACCAGGCCCTCGCAGTCCTTCACACAATAGATTTCAACAAAATTCAACAGAGGTTTACATATTTACCTATGATATGAAAGTGCGAGAGATACAATTTTATTTATTTTGACAGCTCACGGCATTGGCAGCTGTGATCAGTAAAGACTCCCAGCTCCCGACAAGCTCCACATACTGTTTTTATTATTTGTAAACAAACTTATACACTCTCGAACACGAACCTGACAGACACAAATTCTCATCAGAATCCAAGTTCACTGATTTCATATTATTATTATTATTATTATTATTATTATTATTATTACTGTCGTTGTCATAATCATTGTCATTGTCATTAGCAATGGTATTGTTATTATTATATTCTAATAGGTGACCGGAGACATTGTATCAACTGTTTTCCCAAATATTCCGACACAACACAAAGAAGATATCCGTAAGCTGACACAATTCCTATACTTCTGGCACAAACACGAACTGTCACGGGGGGGGGGGGTGATTATGTCTACTTCACCATGATCACTTTTTGGCAGGTTTTTGTAGCGACAAATTCACTTGGGACCTGCAGCTGTCCTGGACCACTAAACCCAATTGTTTGTTTTCGTGTTGCTATTTTTTTTTTTTATATATTGAAGTATAATTATCTTTTATACCTAAATACCATTTGCTGATAATTTCTTGCTATTTTCTGATGCACCATTGCCTTATCTCTCTGCATCCTCGACAATTCTCCTGACACACGACACATCTCAGTGTATTGTCAGCGAGACTCGTAGGGATCGACACAAGGCCTTAGCACCATAGTACATGAACTTAAGGATGAATTAATCTAATAACTTTATTTGTGTTAGGAAAAAAAATGTTGTGCAGAGAATATCAGTCTTAGATGTAGGTAGTAGGCAGCTGTCAAACAGGGAAGTACTACCGCCTGGGAAGATATTGGAAGCTTAATGTGTTGTCTAATGGTAGACCCTGCTGCCATAAGGCATCACGAAAATTGTGACCAAGTCCCAGGTTGCTGATCTGACTTTCTGCCTCATTTACACACAATTGAAGGGTTTCAATTGTTTCTCTTACTTTGACAACACAGCATACATACTATATTGTTTCTCACTATATATTTTTTTTCATTTTTGTATTTCTTTACGGTTCTTTATTATTATTATTACAGTGGTGTTATTGTTATTATTATCATTATTATTTTATTGTTAATTTTTAATTTTTGTATTTTTATTATTAATTTTATTTTCTATGAATTATTACTATTAATACACTTTCGCCCCCCAGGACCTGATGTGGGTCAGTGACCTTAGCCCGGGTGGGCTAATCCCAGGAAAAAAAAAATCTTTCCTTTAGTTTCTCTTTGTTCGCCTAAATATCTGTATACTATTACCTACAAATCCTCTTCGACCAGTGTGTTATGTGGTCAACTGATTGTAAACACGCAGGTATCATTTAATATATGCAGTGGCCATAAAGCTCTCTTCTCCACTCAGGGAAAAAGTCATTACCTCTGTTTTATCTGTTAGATCTACCTGTAGTGTTCGGCTGAGCCCATCACCTCTACGAGACTGTTGAACACACTCACCCAGAGACGGGGAAACTTCTCTACAAGTATTAATACAATAATACATGGAATCCGGACCATATATACAGGATGATTCAGCAAAGAGTACATTAAATTAGAGGATGAAATCCTTGGATAATTCTAAGCCACAATGTCTCCATGGTAAGATGTCAGATTCTGCCAAGTTTTCATGTTACAATACATTTAAGATGTTGCATTAATGAGAGTGATTTTGAAGTGAAACCCCCACAGGTTTTTGTAATCATTTATTCACAGATCTCTTCAGTGTGACCCTTCTTTATTACAACCTAAAGAAAATGTTCAAAGTTGCTCCATTCTGCCTCAATGCAGGCCTGTACACGTCGTACCATTGATTGTCTGCCGCGTTCCGGAATGCCTGGATTATGTTTAATTTGCTCGCACCGGCATATGCAGAATATGATATTTTACCATAGAGACAATGTGGTTTAGAATTATCCAAGGATTTCATCCAAAAATTTCATGTACTCTTTGCTGAATCAGAGGCAACTGCGGTGGTGGTGGTGTGTGGATTAGTGGATGTCATGGTTTTTACCTGACCTCATGTTTTGTAAGGTTACACTGTGTACATAAGCCTCTCTCACTTCTTGTAATTCAGTTGCCTCTGAAGATGTCTTGAGTAAAGACGAAAGCTAAGGTGCTCCATTGTTTCCCTTTTTCCTGTGTTATTTTATTAAGATTTATTTTATCCACATTTCCATTGTGTATTTACATGAAAAAAAAAAAAAAAAAAAAAATATATATATATATATATATATATATATATATATATATATATATATATATATATATATATATATATATATTATATATATATATATATATATATATATATATATATATATATATATATATATATATATATATATATATATATATATATATATATATATATATATATATATATATATATATATATATATATATTTTATATATATATATATATATATATATATATATATATATATATATATATATATATATATATATATATAAATAATCAACTACCTCACCAGCCAGGACTCGAACCCTCAACCTATTATTGCGTGGGACTAGGGAACGTTACCGACCATACCACAAGAGCACTAAAAGCAGTTCTAGACTTGTGGTATGGTCGGTAATGTTCCCTAGTCCCACGTAGTAGGTCGAGGGTTCCAGCCCTGGCTGGTGAGGTAGTTGATTATATGTTCAAAGTCTGCGTGTTATATGGACTAAAAATGAAGTGTATATATATATATATATATATATATATATATATATATATATATATATATATATATATATATATATATATATATATAATTAGACACGTGGATTAGGTTAGGTTTGGTCACGTTAATTTGGGTTTAGTTGGGTTACGTTACTTTACGTTATTATCTTGGTCAAGAGATTAGTTTGTCCCGCCACAACTGCCTCCCATATTCTCTACTCCATTCTATTTTCCTTTCTTTCAAACTTAATCTTACCACATTATTGGAGTCATAGTCTTGTCAAAACCAATGCCTTTCAAATATTTTTTGTATTATCATGATGTACTATATAGTCCTTATTTTGTTACTCATTATCTTAACCTTTGTTCCTGATGATGTCAAACACCTAAGAGCTGTCTCCTTGTTGGTCACGACACCTGCTTCAAAATCTCCAAAATGGAATGTTCTCACCATAACTTCTATCAAGATACAGCCTCTTCGCGTCATCTTCCACTTCTTGACGCTCATAATTCTCTATCACATCTTAAAAATTAACTTGGTGTCTATTGCAAATCTTAGTTAATTTACGCTGGGTAAGAAACAAACTGAGGAAAGTATGGAGACGCTTAACGTTATTTCTCAGGTAGAGGTTGTGTTGTAGGGAGCGTTATCGAATTAACAGCTGTTCTTTAGCGATGGTTTTGTAGTATTAGGGTGCAACTTGTATGTTTTCTTTGTTATATTCACTCGATAAAATGAATCCCGGATGATGGAAACAAAGAAGCAAAGATCTTACAGTGGACCATCTAGGTAGGAAATTGAAAAATACTTTACCTCTCTGTGAAAAACAATGAACTACATATTCAAGGAATACTATTGGCAGGAGGCGACAAATTCTAAGGTCATATTAAGAACACTAATAATATAAGTGAAATCGGTAATATCTACGTTTTATTCGTTGTCATATAAGTCTGAGAAATAACTTGTGGAGATCCTCCTTATGAGTGGGGTGGACATGGTGGCTAAGCGTACTTATGCCTTCCACTTCCAAAGTATCATTGGTACAACAAAAGTTAACAAACACATTTCCGTACACCAATGATCTAGTACTAGAGATGCCAACGTCCCTGAAAGGAAAATATACAAATATATTATTTTAGTCGACACTTAATGTTATGTTCAGGACACACACACAAAGCAATAGATTGATTATTAGACTGTCATATAAAAATAAACTATTCAATAGCTTTCTCATTAAGATAGGTTTCAATAGGATTCAGATGTACCTCAAAGATCGGGTGACGAAACTCAGTTAGTAACGACCAAGGCTGAGACCTGCCTTCTGAGATCGAGACCCTTAGAAGTCGAGACCGAAATCGAGATCATTCGCAATTTTAGTATTAATGGATCCTCTGAAGATTCACTACTCCAGGTAGCATTGGAATGGCTAAAATTCATGTGGGGGTATGATTGAAGGCAGCAATCTTCATGTGACTGTTGAAATCCGCCATCATCTCTTGGGGAGACACTGTATTTGAAACATCCTTTCGTATTACTAAATCAGATAGTACGGTGTCCTTCTCCTGAGTACTATAACTCTGTCAATGGAGTAAGATATATTAACCCCAGAGTACGACGACTTAACCCCTTGAGTGAAATAATTAACCCCTTATATACTGTACGATATCTCATCCTTTTTAATACGATGGCTAATCTCCTTGAGTACAACAATACTACCCTTGAAATTAAGTCATCGTACTCAAAGGGTTAATTCGCCTAAAATAACAGAGACTTCTAAAATGTGAAACAAAATGTCAAAGTTGCCAAAGTCAAATGAACTGGGCGGAACAGTAAAAAAAAGATAAAGACTGTTTTGCATTGAATGTCACATCAAAGACTGTCAGATGTACAAATTCACAGCTTCCATTAGGAGTGGAGCTTTTTTCTACGTCCCATGTGTCATTTCAGAAATGGGTCCATCCATTATATCTGTGGAATGAACGCATCTGGTAAACAAGTCGTCATGTAAACATTTTCTAGAACGCTGTAATTGATTGCGATATTTTTTTTTTCAAGTGTAGACGAGACATTTTCAAGTAAATCCAATCCCACTCAGTAGTCCTATGATTACCGTGAAAAAATAGGTGATTCTTGCTTTACTCATATGCCCCCAGTATTATTGAAGATGAGCACCACACAATACCGTAATGGCTCTTCAGTATCGTCGACACAAACACCAAACTAACTGGCTACGTGGAAATAGTCTAGGTAAGAGATGCTACCACCTTTCTTCCTAATACAGTATACGAGCAGTGGTTCGGCCGGGATTTATCATAAACAATGCTGTTGAAGTACATTCATTTCCATTTTTATAACCATACTAAATTAATAATCCGTGTATTATTTTGTATTGAAGAGTTAAATTTCATGTGGGTTAAGCTTGGAGGAGGGTGAATCATCAGGTAATCCGAATATATATATATATATATATATATATATATATATATATATATATATATATATATATATATATATATATATATATATATATATATATATATATATATATATATATATAAACCGGTCGGAATTCTACCTATATTGGGGTTTTTGAGTTATAGTGGATGGTAATGCAGTGGAAGCGCCTCTCAGAGAATACCGAACCAGCACAAACACAATTAATAAAAGTATTTTCCGTGACCGTGGAATAGCTAGTACCTGTGATTGGGGTTAATGAGACGCACTGGTAAAAGATAACACTTCTATTCCTTCCAACACTACAGACGGAATCAATAATTGTACACAAGCACTAGAGTACTTTTTAGCGTAGCTTACAACACTACAATGGGAAACAAAAGCTGTACATGGCATCAACCAAATTATTAAAAGATATTAATTGCATCCAAAAAGAACTAATAATGCAACAGTACTACATACGCCAGAATAGACACCAGAACGAGGAACTCATCTGAAACAATTCCTTCGTACATCCTACATCAATTAGTAGGAAAATCTTGTCTAACAAATCTGCTAACGTTTTTTAGGAAAGTCTTCGAGGTAGTAGATAATGACGAAAATTACGATGTTATTTACTTAGACTTTAGCAAAGCATTTGACAGAGTACCGCATCAGAGGCTTCTGAGAAAAATTAAGGCTCATGGTATCGAGGGGAAAGTTTTAAATTGGATAAAATCATGGCTCACCGATAGAACGCGGAGGGTCAGCGTAGATGGTGTTAAATCTGAGTGGGGCCGTGTAACCAGTGGGGTTCCCCAGGGGTCAGTACTAGGCCCACTCTTGTTCATAATCTACATAAACGATCTAGATATTGGGATCAGCAGTGACATAAGCAAGTTTGCGGATGACAACAAAATAGGGCGGCAAATTAATTCAGGGCAGGATGCAAATGCATTACAGGAGGATCTAAATAAACTGCAGGGGCGGTCTGAAAAATGGCAAATGAAATTCAACACCAGCAAGTGCAGCGTACTTAATATTGGAAGAACAAATACTTATAATGTATACAGCCTTAACAACATCAACCTAGAGAAGTCGACTTGTGAAAGAGACCTAGGGGTACTTGTAAGCCCGGACCTACGGCCTAGAAAACAGTGCGTTAATGTTCGAAATAAGGCAAACAGAGTATTGGGTTTATATCTAGAAGTGTAAGTAACAAGAGTGCAGAGGTCTTATTGCAACTATATCTTGCGCTAGTCAGGCCGCACCTCGATTATGCGGTTCAGTTCTGGTGCCCCTATTATAGAATGGATATAAATTCACTAGAGTCGGTGCAGCGAAGAATGACAAAAATGATTCCGGGACTTAGAAACCTTCCATATCAGGATAGGTTAAAGAAACTTAACTTGCATTCCCTAGAAAGACGAAGAGTGCGGGGAGATATGATAGAAGTTTTTAAGTGGGTGAAAGGAATCAATAATATGTTTTAGTAAACTAGATTCTGTTTATACAAATATACTATTATTGAGAGGTTGAAATTTATTGGTCATAGAGAGTCAGTGTTATCTTAAAACGTGGAAATATTTACCCACTAGTTTGGATATGTGTTTGGCGTGTGTCAGCTACCAAATGGTATTTATATATTTTTTTATTATATAAATATATGTAGTCAAATATACATACATTACTTTACTTGTATTTTCATTGAGTTATATCGATTATATTAAGCTCGATGTCTATATCTAAGTACTTTAATTGTCTAAATATTTAAAACATGAAAATTGCTTATAACACTTAAGAAGCATGAACATTTGCTGATGTTCTGCAAAACATACAATTTTGCAGGAGCAGTTAGCTGGTCAGGGTTACCTTACCTAAAAAAAATTAAACACAGAAATTCATTACTTATGCAAAAATTTTCACAGGTCCCGGAAGTGGATCATAGTCCTGAGGTGAGGTAGTGACTCTTCCAACAGGCCTGAAATTTTTTAAAATAAATTTGGAGTTTCGAAAGGTCTCAAGCACAAATCCGAGACCACAGATATAAGTACGAGAGCGAGGTCGATACCTGAAAAATTGTCCTCGTTCCTGACTAAGGTGAGTCACGTTAACACTCCACCCATGATTATTCCAAAGTACGTGGCACCTATCCTATACACGTTTCTTTGTTGGAGAACAAGCGGACGCACCCTGCAGCCAGACCAAGTCCAGCTACCTCAATGCCTATGAATTCGACTTCACTCCTGCCACTATCTCGAATCTTACCAATAAACCATTGTGCTGAATTCGAACAGTTCACGCTGCAGTGAACAAACCACTTCATGAATCTCTAGTTTAATTGTGACAATCACTGTATCTGTCTGTTACAATTATCAATCATACAGTATATTTGCATGTTAGGAACAATCATTAATCATGCAGTGTATTCGTCTACTGATAAATTACAATTCCAAAGTGTAATTATGTGTACAGGGTACAGTACGTGTTATGGACAATTGCCATTCACACAATTTTTTTCCGTGTTATGAAAGATCACTAGTCACACAGTGTATTACTGTGTTATGAACCATCACCAATCAAGCGTTGTATTTGTGTGTTAAAAACGATCTTCAGTTATTCAGTGTATTTCCGAATAACGAATGATCAGCACTCATCATAATTACCATACGAAACAGTCTATCAGGTCCTCGGCAGGGGAACCAGTATGACGTCACCACTGGAAGACAATAAGCGTCAGGAGTTGCGATGCTTTCCAATCAGTGTAATGGTGTTATTGTTGCCGTGGCCTGGGAGTGTTGGCCCACTGCCGCTACAACTCTCCCAAACTCCCTAAACTCCGGATTTGTGCTTCACTCCCCCAGTATAAATTTACGTTTCAATCTCTTCAAACAAATTTATGCTTCACTTTAAAAAGTGTAATTGTGTTTCAGTCAAAATAAAATATTTATTTTTCTCTAATAACTTTCACTTTAATTCTCTAAAGCTGGTTTGTGTTTTACTCTTAATAGAAACGATTTGCGTTTTATGTAAAAATAAATATATAATTTTAATCAAGAGAACAGGTCCTTGTTTTCAGAGTTAAGACTTCAAACTCGAAGGATTAAGTCCACGGCGTTTACGATATGGTTAGGCTATTAATATATCTTTGATAATTCACTGTACTGTAATGTACTTGCCATCGTGCTGAAAGGGTTCCCATACCGTTGTGTTAAGTGATTTTAGTGAAAGTTGTCCGGCAAATTTTCCTTCTTCCGTACTGTTGACCTCGTTTGAGGTGATTCCATCAAATGCTATGTTGAGTCACCGGTATAAAGGACATATTTAGCGGACACACCCTTCTCCACCTGCCATCAACAGAAGTTTTTTTTATAACCTTTGACAGGGTGGTGTGTGTGTGTGTGTGTGTGTGTTTGTGTTTTTGTGTGTTTGTCTGTCTGTCTGTCTGTCTGTCTGTCTGTCTGAATATAATACCTGAAAATATGATAATTTTTTGGTTGTTGCGTAAGGAAGAACTCATTTTCTTTATTGTAGGGCCACAGGTCAGGGTCAACACACAAATTAAATGATAAGTGTCGTCACCTGGGTGGAGTATGTTCACGTCAGAGGCTGTGATATATAAGTGTGATCACCCCACACACACCTGGATGACGGGTGTTTGTTTATTTTGCTGATTATATTCCCTCGTGTCTGTGATGCCAGAACCTAAACAAAAGTAAATTCTGGAGAGACAAGCCAGAAACACCACAACAACAGAGGTGGAGATATATAATGGGAGTTGAAGAAGAAGGAAGTAAAAATATACACAAGAAAAACACTCACGACAGGACCAGAAGCTAATTTGATTTACAACATCATTTATAACATAAGATGGACATTAGGTGAGGTGCAGAGGCCGAGGGAATACACGGCTCACCTCCAGTTACTGAATAGCCTATTGGTTCACGCTCGGGGCACTCTCAGTCGACCCAGCTGTGAATGGGTACCGGTAACTAGTGAAGGTGACTAAGGGTTAAGCGGTCCCTACTGGGTCCTCGTATACATGCTCCGTGCTGCCCATAAGGGGTTGACAGGACTATGGGAATGTCGTTCTGGGTGGCCATCGACCTCGACGATATTTCCTTAGCTAAGAATTCAAAACGTATTTAAGCTCCAGTCTGTATGTAATGCATATGGAACTTGAGTGCAAATATAAATTTATATATTAGAAAACTGCTACCGAAACTTTTCAGGTAAAAGACAGATGGGAGTATAGTTTGTCTGAAATGGATTAAGAGAAATGTGACCTGAACTGTTGGATGATGACGATAATGATGTGAGATAATAATTGTGGTGACCATGAATGAAATAGGAAGAATTTGATATAATTATACATTACGAGTTAGTGATATCAGGAATGTTACTTACAAATTATACTGTATATATTAACTATAAAGATTCATGACTGAGTTAGTTGTAGTAAAGACAAAATTACAAAACACATAAGATATCAAGCTATAAAACTAAATTATTAAGTAGGTTTCGTGAGGAATTTCATAGACTTATAATAGATACATGAAAGTTGCTTTCGTTTCCAGATAAAGAGGAAAGCGAAGATCTACAGTATAATGATAGAGTAAAACTTACTTTTCAGAATAAACTTGAGAAAAACACTAACACAAATATATGTGTAGATATGAGAAGACGCGGCATATGTGAATATCTACACATATAACTCCGGGGCATTACTGCTAGCGAGACAACACAATTCCGACGGAAATGTTAATAGCCGGGCCTGAATCTCTATGGGTAATCAACGGTAGTGTTTACTTCACCTGTGGAACCTCATTAACCTGTGTGTACCTGCACTATAAACCGCTACCACACTAATCTTGGATGTCTCTACCACACACAGTAGTGTGGTTTTATTTTTAATATGTTTGGGATTATTTACACTCAATTAAAGTTGGGCTATTAATTCTGTTTTCTGTTATAGGCATGTTAATTAGTACATACACACACACACACCTTAGTGACCTCACTGAGTGAGGACGTGTCTCCTGGCGCTCAGCAGCAGCCAAGGTCATCACGTCGACCTGTAGTTACTTAAGGTAGTTCAGTACTTTTACGGGTAGACAGTGAGTATTTTCAAGGTGTCAGTGACTGTAAGTGCCAGACTTGTGAATATGTCTGTTCCAGTGCCAAGATACCGTCGCACCGACCTGTTCCAGCTGAAGTCTGGTGCTGGCTATCCTCCATAAGAACATAAGAACTTAAGAATGGAGGAAACTGCAGCGGGCCTATTGGCCCATACTGGGCAGTCCCGTTTACACCCACCACTCTGTTTCCAAACCAGTGTTTACCTATTTCCCGCCTAAATCTAAATTTGTCTAATTTAAAACCATTGTTACGAGTTCGCTCCTGGTTGGATAGTTTGAGTACCTTTGTAATGTCCCCTTTTTTAGCCCTGCCTTCCACTTGTACACCTCTATCAGGTCGCCCCTCGCTCTACGTCTCTCGAGGGAGTGCAAATTAAGATGCTTTAACCTGTCTCTATACTCAAGGTTCCTAATGCCCGGGATTAGTCTTGTCATTCTCCTCTGAATTCTTTCCAAGGATTCTATATCCATTCTGTAATACGGTGACCAGAACTGAACTGCGTAATCCAGGTGTGGTCTCACAAGAGCAAGATACAGTTTTAGGATGACCTCGCTAGTCTTGTAACTAACACTCCTTTGTATGAACCCAAGTACTTTATTAGCCTTGTTACGAGCAAAAACACATTGTTTACTTGGCTTAAGGTTCCTACTTATCATTACTCCCTACTTATCATCCTTGACCACTGTAGGGCCAAGACCTATCAGGCGCCGTCTGCTGCTGCGGCAGATGCCCTGGACAATGTCGGCCCATTCCCAATCCTCATCACCAGGATATCAACATAATCCCGCTAAAAGTGACAATTTCGTTTTGGAAAGAAGTGGGAACAGTGTTGAACAGTGATGAACAGTGTTTAAGTTAGTGAATTCATCACTAGACAGTACCAGCTAGAGCCGTGACCCACCAGTGAGGTCCACGACTCCACACCCAGAGATAAGCACCCCTGGGAACCGAACACCATCTTCTGACCAGGCGGTGTTAATCAATCTACGCGGAGAACAACTGTGGGTCGGCTTTACACCTCACATTAAGATAACACAACACCATATAACCGAGAGTGAGGTACTGTGACACCACCCCACACCACCGGTGTCTCTATGACCACGTGAGGTACTTCATATCAACGCCTATGGACGAGTTACTAGACCACGTGAACGCTAAACCATCCCGTGGCTCCATGACCATGAGTGGTCCTTCATGTCAACATTTACGGACGAGTTACTACACCATGTGAACACCACACCACACCGTGTCTCCATGGCCACGTGAGTTCCTTCATGTCAGCATCAATGGACGAGTTACTACACCACGTGGCCTCCGTGACCTCACGCAGGAGGGCAAGAGACCAGCCTGGGTCATCAACTGTAAACTATAATTTGTATGTTCAATTCATGTTCCTTTTCCTTTTAGTAATGAAAGCTTTTCTTAAACGACCTACCTACCCAATGTCATTTTTGTCTAATGTATATTTTCAGCCTTCAGGCTGCGGAACTTTTTCAATAAAACGTTAATTATTAATTAATTGTATTATTATTATTAAACACACACAAACACACACACGCACACACACAAACTTACATGTCTAAAACAAATGTAAGTTTGTATATTTTCAGTCACCAGCTGCAACTCTATTAATAAACCGTTTATTATTATTATTTTACACACACATATGAACACACACACATGCACCTATACATACACTACTCCGACTTTGCTGTCACTCGGAATCAAGTATGACGATCATCCAGCCATGAGGCAATGATATGAGTTATTAGGGAGGTCACATTCCTTGGTAAGCCCTGAGGTGACTGAAGAGGCCGATACGGGACAGACAGTGTCGTCCATAAATGTTACACGTATGAAGGGCTACATCTAATGTGGGAGGGGAGGCGGCAGTGTTTTTCCGGGGTTGTCACTTGTCTGCAACGGTATGCAGTCGGGTTAACTCGAAAGTACTGACAACTCGTGTAGTGCTCCTCCAACCGTAATGGTGTGGAGTAATCGTTTCCCAGGTGAGAGGATCCATTTGGTACTTTTTTGGGTTTGTATTAAGACTATTCTTGTACCTTTTCAGTTGCCCGCCAGCGTTACGTTTACTATTATTCGTTAGGTAACTGTAAAGTAGCTACTTTGACAGTCTACTGTCGTCCATATGGGTAACATGGCCAGTCCAACGTAGTTTTTCATGGATAATGGTAGCCTTGATACTCCTACAGTTGGTGTCAGCGAAAACACTTGTATTTGTTATATTGTGTTCCCAGCGAACTCGAGGAATGGAACGTAGATAACGTTGGTGAAAGTTTTCAAGTGCCTTGAGGTGCTTCCTGTATGTGACCCATGTCTTGCTGCCATATAATAGGGCGAGGAAGACCACTGCTCGATATACGTGCAACTTTGTAGATAATTTCAACTCCCTACAGCTGAAGACACGGGTACGGAGTCTGCCTAAGGCTCGAGATGCACATCTGATCCGATGTGGAATCTCTTCATCGATGTCCGCAGTGCTGGACAGGTGGCAGCCGAGATACAGAAAGTTGGTAACATTAGAGAGGGTAGTATCGTTAAGTTGGTTGGATGGTGGAGGTGTAGCTGAACCAAGGGCAGTCTGAAAGAGAATCTGATTCTTATGTACATTCACCTTAAGGCCGAAGTGTGCATAAGCATCTATGTAGGTGTTCAGGATGTCCTGTAGGTCGCCTTTAGTGTGTTCACAAGGGTGGGGTCGTCTGCATACTGAAGTTCAGTAATAGAAGCTGCAGACACCTTTGTTCCTGCCTGGAGTCATCTTATTTTGAAAAGACTCTTCATCCCGTACTGGATGTCCACCAGGCCGGCTAAATTTGCACTGGCACGAGTACGGAAGTTTACCCCAAAAATGGTGTCAGTACACATCCTTGTTTTACCCCCGTTTGGATGGGGAAGAACTCAGACTGGGTGCCATTGTGTAGGACACTGCCGTTCATACTTCCGTGGAGTTGCCTCACAATGGCAATGAATTTTCGTGGGGGGCGAAAACGGCTGAGGGCTTCCCTGAGATCTTCCCTGTTGACCGAGTCTCAAGCCTTGGTTAGGGAGATGAAGGCTGTGTACAGATTAGGACGCTGTTCTCTGCACATTTCCTGTATCTGGCGGGTAGCAAAGACCATGTCAGTGATGCCAAGTGATGGTCTATATCCACTTTCAGATTCTGGAAGGAAGTTTTCCGCCTCAGGAAGAAATCTGCTTAGGAGGATTCGGACGATAATCTTGCCACCTACAGACAGCAGCGAGATCCCGCGGTAGTTGCCACAGTCTGACCGGTCTCCCTTGTTCATATAAATATTCACCATGGAGGCGTCTTTAAGAGCTTGGGGGATTGCCCCCTTTTTCCGTATATTCTCCAGAGGTCCTTCTGCTTTATACAACCTCGGCTGGGATTCCATAAGGATCTGAGGGTTTGTTATTTTTCATCGGTTTGATGGCAGTGGATATCTCATCCTAGGATGGGGGATCGCTGAAGTGGGTCAGCTCTGGATGCTGAGGGACTTGCTGGGTAGTCAGGACATCAATTGAGCAGTGAATGGTAGTGCTCTTTCCTTCGCTGGAGGATGCCTTCCTCGTCTTTAATAAAAGAGGTACTGTCGGATGAGTGGAGAGGGGTGCGCCATGAGTGACTGGCCTATAAAATGTTTTAGTAGAATTGAAAAATTCGCGCAACTTGTGTTGATCTGCAAGTTTTGCATTTCATTTGTTTTAATTTTTAAACCAGTCGTTTTTTCGATTACGAAGTATGCGCTGGGCCACCGCTTTCTTGCTGTTGATGGTATCAGCATTGGTTCAACACTGAGGGTTTTTCTGTCAATCAGTTAAAGCAGCACTTTTATCATTGACGAGTATTTTGATTTCCGTGTCATTTTCATCTAACCAGTACTCGTGTATTCTTTCAATCTGGCCGAGGATCTCTGCAGGTTTTTGTCATGACAGTGTCGAGAATACTCCATTCGGCACTGGGAATTTGGGTTGTTTGTTGTCGGGTTGTTTATCAGCCCATGTTCAAGCTGCTCTCTAAAGGCATGTGCTACCGCTGGATCCTCCATGTGCTTAGTGTTCAAACCTCATCTGGAGGCTTGTTGCCTTCACCATTTTGGGGCGACATAAAGTGAGAGCTTGGCTCTGACGAGCCGATGATCAGTGTCACATTGCTCGGCTGATGAGGACATTTCCCAGATCTCCTTCTCTGACAATTATGTAGTCAATGAGATACCAGTATTTATATCGTGGGTGTTGCCACGAACGCCTAATCTTGTCAGATTGCCTAAACAAGTTATTGGTGATAGTGAGGTTTGTGTGCAGCACACTTGCTGAGGAGGAGTAGGCCGTTGGGATTACACTTGCCTAGTCCATTTCTCCCTATGATTCCATGGCATTGAAGTCACCTAGGGGCACAACCTTATCTTCTCTGGGGATAAAGGTTAGCATTCTGTCAAGGCCTACTTGATGTCATGCTCTGCATCCAGTGTTGGGGCGTATGCACTGATGAAGAAGATATGACGTGAATGATTCAGTGGGACTCGGAGCGTCATGAGGCGCTCATTTAATACAACAGACATTTCAGTTAGCCTCTGTAGGATTATTTTTAATTAATTAATTTTGCCACTTACAGTGGCTAGTTTATTGTGCACCCCATACACATCCTGTGAGCGGTGGAGCAAAAGGATTACAGAGTGGGGCTCACCAAAGGTCAGTATAACTAATCCCTGTGTTCAGGATACTATGGCAGTTTTTCAAATAAATTCTTTGTTTAATTCTATTCATAAAGGGTAACTTATTCGCCAGTGCTTGAATACAGGAGTTTAAGGCAAAATTTCTTGCCGCACCACTTTGTTATTCACTAAGTGCCAAAAAGGGGGAAACAATCGTAATATGTTGGCTATCTTGCTCTGTAGGATGCACTGGCGAATGGCAAAGCCAACTCCATAAATGCGGCATAATTTGTAGAGCATTGAGTTGTAAAACAATAGCATATTATGAACCAGTGTACACAGTAGTCGAATAATCCAATTCAATAACTTGATTTTAACAGGTTGTGCCACATTGCCAGTCCCTTTATTATTTACAGTTTTTTCGCGTTTTTCATGCCAAACCCAAAAGTATCCACAAACCTTCTAATGCAATGATGTAAAAAACTCAAACATATTCGGAATTAGCGTGGCCGATAGACAAATAATCCAACCCAAGCAATTAGATTTTGAAAACTTTTGCCAAACCGTCACTCCCTAGTAGTCATACTTGGGTTTCGTCCCTAGATGGCGTTGCTCGTGGTGCTGGGTAGGTAGATCAGGACAATAGATGGCGTGGTTCGTAACACCTGCCATATGTAGAACTTGGGTACGTCAACATACAGGAGTATTTGAGCAAACTCATCTTCCTGTGAAAGCTTGAAGAATGCAATGAGGGTCGTATCAGCAGGATTTGCCATTTGATTTTGGAGCTACTCTTCTGTGAAGTACACTCTTTGTCCATTTTCCAGGTGAACAGCCAGATTAACTATTGTTGGACATCGTTCCTGTATGGGAAAATTAAAAATTCTCCATAGGAATTCATTGCTGCATATATAACGGCCTTGCTGAAACTGTGTCACCTCATCATGATTTCCATCCTTTTCCAATGCAAAGATCGCTTGGTCAGAGCCTTTGTTGACGTATTTACAGACATACTTGTTGGACTTGACTGAATTGCAGAACTCCACATTGATGTGCGCATTGAATGCTTTACTCAAAAGAGGATTGTAGGGGACCACCCACTTGTTGTCTACTGTTATTTCACTGTCTGTTCCAGGTCGCAACACTGCTGTAAGACCTCCATCGCCTGGGGCTCTTCTCCTGTACTGAGGATAGCGAACGTGTAGTATGGGTGTTGTAGTGACCGTGTAGTACTGGTGTTGTAATGAACGTGTAGTGCGGGTGTTGTAGTGAACGTGTAGTAGTATATATATATATATATATATATATATATATATATATATATATATATATATATATATATATATATATATATATATATATATATATATATATATATATAAATAAGGATAAAATTACCTATAATACGTGGGTTTTGATACAACTTTTCAACCTCTGTGTGGTTTAACGAGTCGTGTCGGATCGGGTTGGTTGGAGTTTTCTTTGAAATCCCCACATGACACTTGCTTTCCATGCCTAGTTTGGTCCGGGCGGCGCATTCGCTAGGCAACGATAGCACGCCACCCTCTGGGAGGCTCCACATTGTCTCACTGTTCAGTCCCCAAAACTTCTTCTTCTATCAATAGTTCATTAACGGTGTATGTAAGTTCCACTACAACGGTACAGCAAAGTATATTTGTTTAGCATTAAACTGTTATTATTTTATCGTCTAATCATCACTACATATAACACCACCCATCATCACTACATATAACATCATCCATCATCACTACATATAACACCATCCATCATCATTACATATAACGCCATCCATCATCACTACATATAACACCATCCATCATCACTACATATAACACCATCCATCATCACTACATATAACACCACCTATCATCACTACATATAACGACATCCATCATCACTACATATAACATCATCCATCATCACTACATATAACACCATCCAACATCACTACATATAACACCACCCATCATCACTACATATAATACCATCCATCATCACTACATATAACACCATCCATCATCACTACATATAACATCATCCATCATCACTACATATAACACCATCCATCATCACTACATATAACACCATCCATCATCACTACAGATCGGTAAAGTAGTTTCCGAGATTCTCGTGCGGACACACGCACACACAAACACACACACACATATATATATATATATATATATATATATATATATATATATATATATATATATATATATATATATATATATATATATATATATATATATATATATGTGTGTGTGTGTGTGTGTGTGTGTGTGTCGCGCTAAATTTGGATAATCGCTGAATAAGCCTTATAAATCAGCTGGCGTACGTATGTGCCAAATATATCTCAACATCTTAACTTAATTAGGTCAGGTTTTGATGGTATTCTATGTCCTTAAATGACACAGCAAATTATACCAAATACGTCTAACTGTGATGGGTACCACAAGGCACCGTCTAGCGGTGGCGTGAACACCCACACACCGTGTATTGGTGATGGGAGCCACAATATACCGTCTAGTGGTGATGGGAGTAACAGTATACCGTCTAGTAGTTATGGGAGCCACAATATACCATCTAGTGGTGATGGATACCACAGTATACTGTCTAGTGGTGATGGAAGCCACAGTATACCGCGTAGTAGTGATGGGAGCCACAATATACCGTCTAGTGGTGATGGATACCACAGTATACTGTCTAGTGGTGATGGAAGTCACAAGACATTGTATGGTGATGATGGGAGTCACAAGACATCTTCTAATGGTGGCGGGAACACTAAGACACCGTCTAGTGGTGATGAGAGCCACAGTATACCGCGTAGTAGTGATGGGAGCCACAATGTACCGTCTAGTGGTGATGGGAGCCACAATATACCGTCTAGTGGTGATGGATACGATAGTATACCGTCTAGTGGTGATGGATACCATAGTATACCGTCTAGTGGTGATGGGAGTCACAAGACATCGTCTAGTGTTGATGGGAGCCACAATGTACCGTCTAGTGGTGATGGGAGCCACAGTATACCGCGTAGTAGTGACGGGAGCCACAATATACCAACTAGTGGTGATGGAAGCCACAAAACATTGTCTAGCGTTGATGGGAGTCGTCAGACATCGTCTTGTGTTAATGGGAGCCACAATAAACTGTTTAGTGGTGGTGGGAGTCACAAGATACCTACAGGTAGTGGGGGAACCTCAAGATACCTTATTTTAGTGATGGGAGCCACAAGACACCTTCCAGTGGTAACAGGAGCCACAAGACATCTTCTAGTGCTGCTGAGCCATAATATACCGTCTAGAGGTGATGGGAGTCACAAGACACCTTCTAACAGTGATGGTAACCTCATTACACCTTATATTGGTGATGGGAGCCACAAGACACCTTTTAGTGATGATGGGAGCCACATTATACCGTCTAGTGGTGATGGGAGACGCCATAAAATAATAAATTCAATTAAATATATATAACTAAGAAGAATAAAAGAACAGCAGAAACACAGATACATCACCGACGAGTCACAATGAATTTAGTATGTGAACTTACATATTTTATGAAACATAATGATAATGTAAGAAGAGGAAATTGAACCGTTCAAATAAATGTTGATGAATGTTTTATATTAATAGTAGTTGATAAATAGCACACAAAATAACCATAAGACATTTCAAATTCTGGAAATTAGATCACATAGCCGGTGTTTAATGATGATTTAATACATGGTAATATAACACTTGTTTCATTACAGGTGTGTTTAAATATGGATATTATTATTGCATTTTATATATAATAAATTCTTCACATAGTCTACGTGTAAAATAATAGTAATTAGTCTTATTCTTTATTATTATTATTATTATTATTATTATTATTATTATTATTATTATTATTATTATTATTATTATTATTATTATTATTATTATTATTATTATTATTATTATTATTATTAGCCCCTTAGTTTATATATATATAAATGTGGGGTAGTACATTAATTTTGTATAAATATCACTTCCTGTAACTTTCCACTAGCTATGAAGCTAATGTTCAGAGCACTGGAAATAGTGTCACTTGGTGCAGAGCTAAGGATTAAGTAACCGGCTCTCTGGCTAGCTATTGTGGGCAGTAGTTTGATATCACTCACTTGAGGAAGACGTTATTTAGAGTCATCGTTGAGGTGACCCGTCTTTCTCGTAGGAGGACGACGGATATACAAGTACTTCCGTTCTCCCTCGAGAAGTCTCTACTCAATTCTCACTCAAACTCTCACATCGACAAGACGTACTTAGCAGAGCTATTTAAGATAGCCTTCGTCTTCATTTAATACTCATAGCTACAGTGATTAAGTTACGCTGATAATCTTTTTTGGAAGTGTGCATAGAACTCTTTTTAAAATAAACAAAAAAATGGAACATATTGGATTTCATTACAGAAGATCCAATAAACTTTGTACTATATGTCAGTACATCTAGAACATAAGGTAACGTGCTTCATAAGTGATTGTTACAATTGGTGACAACCCAGGAAGGTTGTTACATACACGACAGTTTCACAAGTAGCAGTTATATTCATGGTAACAGTCACCTCAACAGATAAACAGTTGTTATTACTGCGTTATACTGTTACATTGTTACTTAAGAAGTAAATCTTTACAATTATTATTATTATTATTGTTATTATTATTATTATTATTATTATTATTATTATTATTATTATTATTATTATTATTATTATTGTTGTCTTCGTTGTCGTCAAAATGATGATCGGAGTTGACAGGGTTTGTGGACAGTGTCTCTTGATCGATGATATAAAGGAGATGCACAATAATCTTATACGCCCTCTTTTTAACTTTTGATAAAAGTTTTTCTTGTGGAACAGTTAAAAAGTTAAAGTAGACAGGGGAAGTGTTGGTTAGTTAAGGAAATATAAATGTTGTGCAAATATTCTTGCGTTCAGACACAAGAAGTACGGGCTATGAGATGACAAAAGCTGTAGAGGATAACAATGATGTGTAATTTTTCAGGCAGCCAAGAAAAAGGAAAAGAGACTTGGCGCCAGTACACACCCTTGTTTAACCCCTGTTTGGATGTGGAAGAACTCAGACTGGGTGCCGTTGAGCAGGACACTGCCGTTCAGGCCATCGTAGAGTTACCTCACAATGGCGATGATTTTGGTGAGCAGCGAAAACACCTGAGGGTCCACCAGAGGGCTTCCCTGTTAACCAAGTCGAAGGCCTTGGTTAGGTAGATGAAAGTCGTGTACAGGTCACGACGCTGTTTTTTGCACTTTTCCAGTGTCTGGTGGGCAAAAAAAATCATGTCTGTGGTGCCACGTGATGGTCTAAAACCACATTGAGATTCTTGGAGGAAGATTTCCGCCTCAGGAAGGAGTATGTTTAGCAGGACTCTGGCGATAATCTTGCCAGCTATGGAGAGCAGCAAGATCCCACGGTAGTTTCCACAGTCTGACCGGTCTACCTTGTTCTTATAAATATTGAAAATGGAAGCATATTTTAGAGTTTTTGGGATTTCCTCCTTTTCCCATATATTCTCCAGGAGAGAATGGAGACGGCTGGTAAACAGAGTTCCTTCTGCTTTATACACCTCGAGTGGGATTCCATCAGGCCCTGAGGCTTTGCTATTTTCCATCTGTTTGATGGCAGTAATTACCTCATCCAGGGATATAGGATAGCTGAAATGGGTCAGCTCTGGATGCTGAGGGACCTGCTGGATAGACAGGACATCCACATCGGTGTTTCGGTTGAGCAATGAATGGTAGTGCTCTTTCCAGCGCTGAAGGAGGCCTTTTACTGTTTCTAATTATAAGGTTACCGTCAGATGAGCGGAGGGGGGCTGCGCCACGAGTGGTTGGCCCATAAAATGTTTTAATGGAATTGAAAAATTCGAGCATCTTGAGCTGATCTGCATGTTTTGGTATTTCAAATGCTTTATTTTTAAGCCAGATATTCTTTAGAATGCGAAGTTTCCGCTGGGCTGCCGCTTTCTTCTTGAGGAAGATAATCAGCTTTGGTCCGAGACTGAGGGTTGTTCCAGACGCTTAATTTTAAAACATCTTCTGGAAGCTTGCTGCCTTCGCCGTTTTTGTGCGATGTGAAGTGAGAGTTTGGCTCTGACAAGTCGATGATCAGTGTCACAGTGGTGTGAGAAACGCATGGCACCGGTGATAAAGACATCTCGGCGACTTTTTCGGCTGACAATGATGTAGTCAATGAGATACCAGTGTTTGGATCGTGGGTGTTGCCATGAACCATCGAATTTGTCGGCCTCCCGAAACAAGGTATTGGTTATAGGGAGGCTGTGCGCAGCACACTTGCTGAGGAGGAATAGACCATTGGCATTACACTTGCCTAATCCATTTCTCCCTATGGTTCCCTGCCAAATGCTAGCATCTCTGACAACTCTGGCATTGAATTCGCCAAGGAGCACACCCTTGTCTTCTCTGGGGAAAAAGGTTAGCGCTCTATCAAGGTCGGCATAAAAGGCCTCCTTAATTTCATCCTCTGCATCCAGTGTTGGGGCGTATGCACCTATGAAAAAGGCATGACGTGAGTGATTCAGTGGGACTCGAAGCTTCCTCAGGCGCTTGTTGATCCCTTTGTAGGATGCGTTGGCGGATGGCAAAGCCAGCTCCATAAATGAGGTTTCTCTCCGCAGCAGGCTTACCCTTCCAGAAGAAGGTATAGCCAGACTCCCGTTCTGTGACCTGGCTCTCATCTGGGAGCCGGGACACACTGATGGCTGCTATGTCGATGTTATACCTAGCCAGATCTTTTGCAACAAAGGCAGTTTTTCTTTCAGGACGCTCATTTGTGCCAGTATCCAGAAGGGTCCTGGCATTCCATGCAGCAGTACCACTCCCCCCCCCCCGCTCCACACACACACATACACATCAATCCTGTCCTCCAATTCCTTATCGTATCTATTTCCACCCGTCAGTTAACTCACCCTTTCTCTCCTAAGCACCATTTGACAGGTCAGTTACAAGTGTCTGATTTCAACTCATCTTTTCACTTCTAGATGTCAACCGTCTCATCCGTCCACTCATAGTACCTCACCTATTCCATCCGTTTATCTCCACACACCCACCAGTCCATCAATCCATCCGATAACACTTGTCGTTTCAAATCAAATCTATCCGTCTGTCTATCTGTTACCTGCCCGGCCATCATTACTATATTCTCATGCAACTGAACAACCACTCGATTTCAAACACGCTCCATCCATCCATCCATCCATCCGTATACTCCCACACGTCTGTCCGCCACCCTCACGTTCCACCGTTCGTCTAGCCTTACGTGCAGGCAGTTGTTCATCCATCAAAACGAATCTAACGGTCCGTTCAGCCAGCAGCCAGGCGACACCTCAGTAATTAAGGGGACGTCACCACCTGAGCAGCGCCATCCAGGCGTCCTCGACCACCGCCAAGCATCAATGCATTTTGATTTGCGCGAGGAATATACAGCCAGGTGATATTGAGCTGTGTTCCAGACTGTACCAGCTTCCTCGTCGTTGGTGCCGCACCGTACCTACCCCGTACCTCCCTACCTCCCCAGTCACGGAACTGTAGTGGCATATTTGAACCGAAAGCGACGATCCATCTTTCCCGCCCAATATTACACTGTCAATTGTTTTACCACCCTAGTTTAGTCACTGTATACACTATACGAGTACATTGTGTAGACTAAATATAAACTTAGGCAATTGACTTGTTACGTGGAAAGCGTAGTCTCATATCTAACGTCTAGGAAAATAGTTTTCCATCACCAGAGCCTAGAAAGCAGATAAAAAGTAAAAAAAAAAATACGTTAATATACAAGGAAAACCAAATTTTCAAAGTAACACAGCATTAGAATTTACAACCACTAAAAATGACGTGAGACCTAAGTAGTAGGGATTATTGCCAAAGACTATAATTTCTAAGTATTTTTTTAGAAACATCTAAACTTCTGGTTGACCATAAACGACCATATAGCTAGTCATAAAACATAAATATGGATCGTTATATAAAAAAAACCTAACCTAACCTAGTTTAATTTGGCTATCCTATCACGGTAAATAATATATAAAATGAAAAACAGCCAATTTTACCATTAAGTTATAACCATAAAAACAAAAAGTTAGTCCTAATTGGTCAAAAATGTCAGTTGTTTTTTAAAGCTTAATCGGCGATTATCCCTACTCAGTATAATACACACACACACACACGCGCGCGCGCTTACTACAGGTAGCAGTGAACCGATGATTCTGCTCAGTCCCACAGCGAATAAAAACAGCGGTTTGCGTTACATGAAATCAACTTCTTTAGAAAGAAAATTTTTTATCAACGGTTACATACGACTGGATTAATTACCCGAAAGGGACTAAACGTTTGAAGATGTTATTTGTATAAATTAATAATAAACAGGCAATCTCATAAACAACCTGCACACAGCTATGCCCGCTGCATGATGTTCTTTAACATACTTATTGATTTTTACATTTGTTTAATTATCTAAACGTGAATTCATATAGGTTGGGCCATTACTCTATCCATTTTAAAATCAAATAAACAATATATACCAGCAGACAAGTATAATATAATACATACCATAGTAAACAAACGATCTTGAGTCTCCAGCAGTGTTTGAAGAATCTTGAACGAGACTGTACGTATGTGAGTCAACAGGGATGGAAGGATTGCCTGTATTTTACTTTACTCTTTACTCGTATATATTAATTTCCGTGCACCATTTAAGATATAAAACCTATAATGCACATGCGTATTAAAAATGCAGTTGAATAAGAACTCAAATTGCAGCTAGCCTCTATCGGTATACTTACAGTAAAATAGCTTGTCCAGACACCCACTGACAAGAGCGCAAACGTAGCATTAAGGGAGCCACTATTAGAAGTCTAATAAAAGTGTTTCAATAGAACTTATTTTAATGCATGTCTCAAGATAATACTATTACTGTACAAAGGGAAATATGAAAACCACACAGACTATAGATGAAAATTCATTATGACCGTGAATCTAAAGTTAGAATTTTAGTATCTTAGTATTTTTCCCTAATCATGGTTGTCCGTTAACAAACAAATATATTCCGGTACTTACTCTATTAAAAGTGCATACCTTGAATATTGTTATTAAGAGTCCAGATAGACGACAAAGCATCAGGAAGATTCATGTTAACTAAATATTTTTTACCTGACGCGATACGACTAGTTATGTCGCTCGTTCTTATAATCTCTTCTTATGTTTGCTGTGTGCTTGGTGTGTGGATTAGTGGATGTCATGTTTTGTAAGGTCACCCTATGTATGTAAGCTCTCTCTGTCTTTGTAATTCAGTTGCCTCTGAAGATGTCTTGATTAAAGACGAAAGCCAGCAGTCTTTAAACTGCTAGGGGAACATATGAGCAAGGGGTGTGGAGGAGACTTCAGTGGGGGCGGGTAAACAAAGTGAAAGGTTAAGGGAAATAGTGCTAAGAATTATGACAAAACTAAATTAGGCAGTGAGTTAAAACCTAAATGCGCCAAGGAGAGGACACAGAACACAACTAACTTAAATGTCTACTACGCAGTAGAAGTATGAGAAACAAAATGGATGAAATCAAGGCATTGGTATGTACCGAAAAAAACGATATAATAGCATTCACCGAAACATGGATAAACCTAGACTTACGTGAGTTACCTGTCGAATACCAAATTGCAGGTTACAAATTATTCCATAAAGATAGGCAGATTAGAAAAGGAGGCCAAGTAGCAATCTATAACAGGGATAATCGGAAGTGTGAAATGAATAAGGAAATAAAAACTGAGCGGAATAAAGAAACAATTAGGATATAATTAATCGATGGTAGGGAAAAATAATCACAGGAGTAATATATAGACCTCCTAATCTTGATAGAGTTAATGAGCGACTTATTTGGGATGAAATGCGCAGGGCTTCCATACATAGCAAAGTCTGTATAGTAGGCGACTTTAACTTTAGCCAAATAGATTGGATTGACCTTACAGGTAAATCAGAATCAGAGGATTTTCTTGAAACAATCCAGGACTGTTTCCTAAGCCAACATATAACCGAACCCACCCGGGGTAATAATATACTCGATTAAGTTCTATCAAAAAGAGAAAACCTCATTAGTAATGTCGAGGTAGCGATCAAAAGGAAATTAGATTCCAGTTAGAATTTCAGGGCAGCCGCAAGGAAAATTCCACTAAGGTCCCAGATTTCAGAAGAGCAAACTTTGATAGTTTGAAGAGGCTGCTGAGAGAAGGGGTATCACGCTTGGGGGTGAATTACATGACCTCACATGAGGTGTCCTCACACAATATACCCACAGAGGACGACCATACCTTACCTGGAGACTTGACGGTTGAGGATGACCTGATAACGAGGTCTCAGGTTGACGAGTTCCACAACAATTTAAATAATGAGTTCCTTAATGCACAAACGGAGAACATACCATACAAAAAACTCAGTTCAAACAACAATGACCCTAAATGCATAAATAATTATTCAAAGAACATTATTGGACAAAGGAAGGCTATAGGTAAGCGAATAAATCGTGGTGAAGTTTACCTCCGAGATTATTATAAGGTATTGGCCGATAGGGTTAAGACCGAGATAAAAAAAGCAAAGAGGAATAATGAACTGAAGGTAGCAAGGGAGGCGAAGTCAAAATACTAGGGATTCTATCAAATGTATTGAACTAAAACACGAGAAGAGATTGGACCAATACAGTCAAATACCGGCGAGCTAACTGATAACGACGGAGTTATGAGCAATAATCTGAATAAATATTTGTCAACAGTTTTCACCAACGAAAATTTAAACATGATACCCGAGGCACCGACTCTATACAGAGATAGTGAAGAAAATAAATTAAGCGAGACAGTAGTGACTAGTAACGATGTTAGTAAGCAAATAGACAAACTAAAGCTTAACAAGTCACCAGGTCCTGATGAGATATTTTCCAGAGTATTAAAGGCATGTAAGGAAGAGCTTAGTATGCCCTTAGCAAAGTTGTTTAACATGTCCTTAAAAACGGGTGCAGTACCAGAATCCTGGAGGATAGCACATGTAATACCGTCCAATTTGTCTAACATCATTTGTAGGCAAATTACTGGAAGCAATCATTTCAAACTCTATTCGAAGTCACCTGGAGGAGCACAAGTCGACCAATGAGTCTCAACATGGCTTCACAATCGGGAGTTCATGTCTAACTAATATATTAACATTGTTTTCCTCTGTTTTCGAATCAGTGTACGAGGGGCACAATTATGATGTGGTATATCTCGACTTTAGCAAAGCCCTCGACAGAGTCCCCCACGAGACACTAATAAGAAAAGTGGAGGCTCGTGGCATTAAAGTAGATATTCTAAGATGGACTAGGGCATGGTTACAGGACAGGAAACAGCGAGTGAGCATTAACGGCACTAAATCCGATTGGAACAACGTCACTAGTGGAGTTCCCGAAGGCTTAGTACTTGAACCATTATTATTTATTATATACATAAACGACATAGATATTGGCGTAGACAGCAACTTAAGTAAAATTGCTGATGACACTAAATTAGGGCTGTAATTAAATCTGACGAGGACTCAACAAAACTACAGGAAGATCTAAGCAAATTTTTCGAATGATCTGAAAAATGGCAGATGAAATTCAATTTGGACAAGTGTAAAGTACTCAGTATAGGAGATGTAAACAGGGAAACCAGATACCAGATGAACAACGATGTTATTGAGAAATCCGACTGCGAGAAGGATTTAGGGGTACTGATAAGTAGAAATCTTAAGAAAAGTAAACAATGTGTATTTGCTCGAAACAAGGCTATTATAGTACTTGGGTTTATACAAAGGAGTGTTAGTTATAAGACCAGCGATGTCATCCTAAAACTATATCTTGAGCTTTTGAGACCTCACTTGGATTATGCAGCTCAATTCTGGTCACCGCATTACAGACTGGATATAGAATCCTTGGAAGGAATTCAGAGGAGAATAACAAGACTAATCCAGGGCACTAGGAACCTTGAGTACAGAGACAGGTTAAACCATCTTAATTTGCACTCCCTGGAGGGGCGTAGAGTGATGGGCGATATGATAGAGGTGTATTAATGGAAGTCAGGGCTGAACAAAGGGGACATTACAAAGGTACTCAAACTATCCATCCAGGAGCGAACTCTTAACAATGGTTTTAAATTAGACAAATTTAGATTTAGGCGCGAAATAGGTAAACATTGGCTTGGAAATAGAGTAGTGGACGAGTGGAACAAGTTACCAAATCTCATCATTAACTCGAATATGCTGGATAGCTTCATACATAGGTTGGATGGATATATGAGCAATATGGGTTGAGTGAAAATGGGACTGCCCAGTATGGGCCAATAGGTCCGCTGCAGTTTCCTCCATTCTTATGTTCTTATCATTCCTTTTCCCTGTGTGATTTTATCAATATATATATATATATATATATATATATATATATATATATATATATATATATATATATATATATATATATATATATATATATATATATATATATATATCTTGATAAAATCACACGGGAAAATGGAAACAACGGAGTACCTTAGCTTTCGTCTTTATTCAAGACATCTTCAGAGGCAACTAGATTACATGGACAGAGAGAGGCTTAAATATACAGGGTGACCTAAAAACATGAGGTCAGGTCATAATGATGACATCCACTAATCCCCACACCAACACAACCGTAGAGGAGCTTAAGAGAAGGGTGGTGACGTGACTAGACAGGTCAGGTCAGAAAAAAGGGACCCACAAAATAACTGTCATACATCAAGATCAAAGGTTTTCAAAGCAGTTTTAACCTTGGGCCACTGACAAATAAATTTATGTAACATATTATCAGTTTTGAACTGACCATCACTAAGGTTTATTGATTTTAATTCCTTAATCAAACTAGCTTCAACCAGAAGTCTTTCTGTGACACAAGATGATTGGAATACTTCTAAGCTTTTTTCCCAAGCAATGGGGTGATTATTATTCCTAACATGAACGAACAAGGCACTGCTTTCAGATGCAGTTCTGATATTATACTTATGTTGTTTGATTCTGAGCTGCAGTGTTTTTCCTGTCTGACCTACATAATTACAATTACATTGGCTACATGGAATACAATAAACACTTCCATTTACATTCAAACTTGGGCTATTCCTTATTAACATATTGGTAATGGTTGAGTCATACTTGAAAACAACATTAATATTTAGAAGCTTGAGGGACCGAACTAAAGGGACAAATTCATCACGATAGGGCAGAGTCAAAATATTCTTAAGTGTAGGAACTTGTCTGGTTACAGAGGAATGAAAGGATTTTTTAGCCCTTTTAAAGCAACGATCAACAAACACAGAAGGGTACCCAAGTTTCTGTGCAATAGAACGAATGTGTTTAAATTCGTCGTCAATAAATTCAGAGTCACAAATACGCAGACATCGTAGGAACATAGCAGAAAAAACTGACATTTTGGTAGACTCAAGGTGATTGGATAAAAAGTGAATGAAACTGTCTACCTGTGTGGGCTTTCTATATACCTTAAATTTATAGTTTTGGCCATTTCTCATGATAAGCATATCAAGAAATGGAAGGGATTCACTTATTTCTCTTTCAATTTTGAATGTGATACTAGGGACAATATTATTAAGCTTGTCTAAAAATTCCAAAGGGTCACTGTTTTTAGGCCAAAGACAAAGAACATCATCTACATATCTATACCAAGGAGGAATACAGTCCACTACATTGGGGAGTAATCTAGACTCAAAGAACTCCATATAAATACAGGCTAGAGGAGCAGAAAGACAATTACCCATGCTCATGCCAAATACTTGCTTGTAGAACTTCCCATTTGCACTAAACACATTGTCAGTTACGCATAACTCTATCAATTTCAGGAAAGTATCATGTTCAATAGTTAAATCTAGCAGTTGTAATTTATCTTTAAGAAATGAAAGTAAGTCTTTCACAGGTACTCTAGTGAACAGTGAATTTACATCAAAACTTATTAATTCGCAAGGTTCGTTGTGTTTCTTGAGTTTATCAATTAAATCACTGCTATTGCGTATATGTGAATTAGATATTTGGCCTGTAAGAGGGGATATCATCTTTACCAGCCACTTGGATAATTTGTAAGTAACAGAACCCACAGAACTCACGATAGGACGTAATGGATTATTAAGCTTGTGTGTTTTGATCAATCCATACATATAAGGTAAAGTGGGATTGATTTGAGAGAGCTGTTTAGTGAGATCGGGGTTCTTTTTCAATAACATCTTCATTTTGGAATTAGATAACTTATTAATATTTTCCAGGGGATCTTTCGTAAGCTCACAATACGTGCTTTCATCACTAAGTAATGAATTCATCTTATCATTGTAGTCACTTTTATCCAAGATAACAATAGCATTAGACTTATCAGCCTTGGTAATATGGATATTCTTATTTCTTTTCAAGTTTATCAAGGCTGTTTCAAATCTTTTTGGAATGTTTGAAGCAAATTTCTTATTTAAAACACTATGTATACAACCTTTAGCTATGGAAATATCTTCATTTGTAACATCAGACGACTTCATCTTTTCCAGGTTGATTAAACCTTTAGCAATAGTAAGCGGATTAACGCACCGTTGAGTGATAGAAAACTTCCTACCAAAACCAAGAACAAGTTTCTCATTTGTCTGTAGATCATAAGATGATAAGTTTATGAACAAATTTGGATCACTCAATATGGTCCAGTAACTCTCGTCAAACAGAGCATTTAATTTGGCATTTAACCTTCTTTTTTGGGCTTTGTCAGTTTCACTAAGAAGTTGATATACAAAATCACGAATGGTGTGCCACTTATCAACACAAACACTGTTTTGCATAAGTATTTTACACTGAGCACTGTGCTTGAAGGCTAATTTCACACTATCACTTGAACTCTTGATAAGGGAATCTAGCAACACCTTATCCAACTCAGAGAATGCTTGATTGTCCAGATTTCTTAGTCTACTTGGAAGACAGGACTTGGGAACAATTTTATCATCTCTGCAATCTTTCAAAAACTTCAACTTGTTTTTGAGAATATGAGCCTTCAGCAAACTCTTCTTGTAGTTGCGGTAGATGGGGCGAAGATGAGGATGTTGTTGACAGATTAAGGACACAGCGTAAGAGAGACGTGTAAGTTCCATATTTCATGTAAATCCACAATGAAAACGTGGATAAGATAAATCTTGATAAAATCACACGGGAAAATGGAACCCTGTATATTTAAGCTCTTCATCCATGTAATCTAGTTGCCTCTGAAGATGTCTTGAATAAAGAAAGCTAAGGTACTCCGTTGTTTCCATTTTCCCGTGTGATTTTATCAAGATTTATCTTATCCATTTTCATTGTATTTACATAAATATGTATATATATATATATATATATATATATATATATATATATATATATATATATATATATATATATATATATATATATATATATATATATATATATATATATATATGTTGTGTGCTATTTAAAGATTAGTAGGGTCATTACCTAATACCTGACCATTGTGGACCTGGTCTCACCCTCCTCTGTATATATACACCTTGGTTTGTATTTCTCTCTAGTCTGTACTCACCCCTGAAGATGTGAATTACACGAAAGCGCTTGGGAACTTCGTGTTTTCTTCTTTCCTTGTGGTTATCAGCATATACCTAGATCACGCGCACCTACAGTGATTTACTTGCATATATATATATATATATATATATATATATATATATATATATATATATATATATATATATATATATATATATATATATATATATATATATATATATATATATATATATATATAATAATCAAGTGAATCAGTTGCAAAGTGTCAAGATAGTCCAGGTGGAGCATAAATATTTTTTTCTTAGCCTTTATTCCCTTTTGTGTTGTATTTATTTTTAAATTTACAGAAAGTTTTGTTGCGGAATTTTAATGTGTTAATCAGTGGTTATAGTTTATATCAACGATTAATTATTTCATTTGCTTCCTTTACTAAGTCTTCATCCTGGAGCTGACAGAGAGGAGCTGTTGGCCGAGCCTGGTCTATAACTGAGAACAATATAACATCAGTTTGGTTCGTTTAGGAGAATATTAACTCCGTTCACTAAGTTCTGTTTCTCATAAACACTCACTGACCTCTCCAAAGAAGCCAGGCGGCAGATGCGTCAACAGTCTGGTCACGCACGTCCACTATCTCTGAAGACTGACACTATATTAGAAAGTTGTGAGGAGTAACTGAATTCTGACGACCAATAGAAACATTTGTCTCTGTCAGAAGAAACTGAAAAAGCCACAGACACACACCCCCATCCTTCCTTCCCTGATATATACGAGCGTGTAATACTTCCTTCGAATTAAAATTTTATTGTAGTACTATACCTGATTTGGATTAGCTTCTTGTTTTGTTCTTGTCAGTCTATCAATCACCGAACACACTTCAAGGAAAATACAGAATCCAATCTAAGAATTCGTCACTTAAAATTATTTCCTTTTTATAGTGCTAAGTGTCACTCACGTCAACGAACAAGGTGAGAGAATCGCAGTATTGTGAAGCGATACAATATACATATACCATTTATGAAGAAAGTTAACTTCAACTTACAAATAAAAATTAGTATGAAAACCGAAGCTACGCTAAGCTAAGCTAAGGTAAGCTAAGCTAACCTAACGAATCCTATAACCTAACCTAAGCTAACATAGCCAACTTTCGGTATAAATTGACTATCTTATGATGGTAAACGACGTCTTAAACGAAATGTAGCAATTTGTTTTTCATATCCAATTTAATTTTCATTAAGTTATAGCAATAAAAACAAAAATGTTGTCCCTATTTGGCAAAAGCGTCAAATACTTTTTTTTTAAAGTTTAATCGTTCGATTATCCTTATATATTATAAGAAACATATATATTTTATAAAAACAGGATATGACATATTAACAAGACTACATGTATTGCCGTGACTCAGAACATGTAGCACTATCATGGTAGGTAACATCTGCCAAGCGGACTAGCTATATTGCTTGTAAAGATTGTATATAGTACACTGACATACTTTTAAAAGGTGACGTAGTAGTCCAAAGCAAATGGTGTCAACAGGTGTGTGTGTGTGTGTGTGTGTGTGAGCCGAGCTGGCAGGTAAAATCAAAGACAAAAGTCGTGTCGCGGTTTTGTCCGAAGATTAAATATAATTCGTGAAACATTATGAGAGCTCCCTACCACAAGGCACCAAAAGTTTAGCCCAACGGAATATGTTTTCACCAAATTTCACGACACGACTTTTGTTTTCATTGTACACAAAGTGTATCCGCATCATTTATTCCATTTGTTTATTATGTATCATTGGCTGGAACCGCTCATTGGTCAGGCAACACCTTTCACTGTTATCAAATATTCGACGAGATAAATTTGTTAAGCCTCTGGAACATTGCATAATGGGTTAGAAATGTTTTTATTTCTTTTTTGTGAAGAGAACCACATGAGAAAGTGGATAAGTGAGCTATTCTCAGTTACAGGTCCATCCCCATACAGTCAGAATCACTGCCTAGAGTTATTGGTGGTTAAGTGGCTCTTGTACGCTGTTAAGGATAATGTAGGGAGAGTACAGAGGAGCTTATAATCAACGGATGCTTCTGATATACAAGTGAGAGAGAGAAAAGACCACAAAGTCAACCTGCCTAGTAAACGCGGAGGAGTACTAATTGTCATCTAATGAAACAGCTGCTCACCTGGTAAAGATATTTTCCCCAAAACTCATATATAAGAAGCAAATGGAAGAAGAAAGAACGCTAAAGACGGGGAAAGGGTTAAGAGCCAAGTCCAACAGGTGAGGTAAAACTTTCTAGGTTGTCATCCAAGGAGACCCCTGCATGAATGGAACGCGAAAGACAATTTGTTTTACTAAAAGAAGAGAAGCTAGTGAACATGGAGGAAGTAAGGGAACATTTTACGGCCAAAGTGAGATGGGATAGAGAGAGAAAGTAGGTTTCATAAGCGATGGATAACTGAGTAAATATTTTCGGGTATGACAGGACAGCCATAGAGAACTTGCGCATATCCTTGATACAAAATCAGCCAGGTGTGATCCAAACATTGTGCAGCGAAATGACAGACACGTCAGCCAAGAAGAAGAAGAAGAAGAAGAAGAATTATGACAAATACACACAATTCAGTACACTAGAGAAAGGATACGTGGAAAAAGCCATTGAACAAAGTACTACTTGAAAGATTATATCACTGTTCAGGAAAGATAAAGAAACCAAGTAGAAGGCCATCTGTTGCCCAGACGTGATGTACTGTAGACCCTGATCCTAACCTGCAAGCGATGGAAATGACACCGAAGTGACGCTAGAGTGGGAAGTATATAGAAATATGATAAAAAAAAATGTAGAGAGAGGGAAGAACCTGACTGACAGTACAATGAATGAGGAGGGGAATTACCTGAGGGAACTGATGTTGAAGGGAGTAACGAGACCCATTAGTTTCAGGAACGATAATTAATATAATGGACTACAAATGAATGTGGACGAACGGGAGCGCGATTGATGGACAGCCAGATAAAACAACCTGAAAAGAAACTCACAAATAAGACGGACAAGTGAAAAGAAAATTGGTGGGGGGGGGGGGAAACGATGAAGGAAGCAGATACAGTAATTCCTTGAGTAAGTTAGAGGATGTTACTGTACAAACCAAAGACAAGGGACTTCGGCCAGTTAAATAATGGTGTCCCCCCCCCCTAACAAAAAAGGCCTTCGATTTATTGGACAACGAGATTAGATAAACGATTAGGGAGCTGAGAAGCGGAAAGATATAAGAAATTTACAACATTCCAGAAGAACTTTTAAGAAGTCTGACAGGAAAGGAGACAAAGGAGGTTATCAAGGTATACAAGGACATGTACAGGAAGGAAGAATGGCCTTAAGAATTTTGTGCCATCAGCAGTGTGTCGTGGTGGTGGGGGGGGGGGTTTCCAGAAGTGATAAACTGAACACGAGAAGTGATTGAAATGACGTCAAGGATAGTGAGCCAGAGTGTCCATGAATTTAAGAGAGCATTCAGATTAAAGAAATAGGTAAAGTTATTGTAATTCAAAAAATATAAAAAAGTATAATAGCCTGAAGAGATATGAAAATGAACGATAATATGTCTATGGTGAATTTCAAAATGATCACCGCGACTCTTGTTGTCTTAGTACGGTTGTCAAAATCTTTCGTCCGTTGGGACATTGTTTAACATAAAATCGTAAAGATGCATTTTAGAGCCAGCGTACGTGGCGCAGAAACAAGCGATAAAGATTACTGAAGGAAATCAAAGCTAAAATAGTTCCACATGGAACTGTGCCAAGAATATATTCTATCACCTAAGCTTTTCGTAACTTTTGTTGAGACGATGATGAAGGAAATGGAAGGAGGGGAGAGAGTAGTAATCTGAGTTGGAGGAGAGAGAAATAATGAAAACAAATTTTTACACATAGAAGACGGATTGAGAAGAGAAAGCAACATGAGAACAGGATCAGTATGAAGACGAGTTGTGAAGGTCTTGACTCATAACCCAAAATAACAAGTGTAGTCCTCAAAAACTCTGAATAAAAGTGTTAAGAAGATTATGAAGCTATCCAGCGTATTCGAGTTAATGATGATGTTTGGTAACTTGTTCCACTCGTCCACTACTCTATCTCCAAACCAATGTTTACCTATTTCGCGCCTAAATCTAAATTTGTCTAATTTAAAACCATTGTTACGAGTTCGCTCCTGGTTGGATAGTTTGAGTACCTTTGTAATATCCCATTTGTTTAGCCCTGACTTCTATTTATGCACCTCTATCATATCGTCCCTCACTCTACGTCTCTCGAGGGAGGGCAAATTGAAATGCTTTAACCTGTCTTTGTACTCAAGGTTCCTAATGCCTGGGATTAGTCTTGCCATTCTCCTCTGAATTCTTTCCAGGGATTCTGTATCCATTCTGTAACACGGTGACCAGAATTGAACTGCGTAATCCAAGTTAGGTCTCACAAGTGCAAGATATATTTTTAGGATGACCTCTCTAGTCTTGTAACTAACACTCCTTTGTATGAACTCAAGTAAAATTATTAACCTTGTTTCGAGCAAATACACATTGTTTACTTGGCTTATGATTCCTACTTATCATTACTCCTAAATCTTTCTCACATTCGGATTTCTCTTTACATTTTGTCCACATTGAATTTCATCTGCCATTTTTCAGACCATTCGAATTTTTTTTAGATCTTCCTGTAGTTTCGCGGAGTCCTCGTCAGATTTAATTACAGGCCCCATTTTAGTGTCATCAGCAAATTTATTTATGTTGCTGTCTACACCGATATCTATGTCGTTTATGTATATAATAAATAATAATGGTCCAAGTACTGAGCCTTCGGATACTCCACTAGTGACGTTACTCCAATCGGTTTTAGTGCCGTTAATGCTCACTCTGTTTCCTGTCCTGTAACCACGCAATAATCCATTTTAGAATATCTCCTCCTATGCCACGAATTCTCCACTTTTCTTATTAGTCTTTCTTTGGGGACTCTGTCAAAGGTTTAGCTAAAGTCAAGATATACCACATCATAGTCGTTCCCCTCGTCCACTGATTCGAAAGCAGCTTGTCTGAATTCTAAATTCAGCATGGTTGCGAATTCCTAGGTTGATTCTGTAGTTTTCTCTTGATGATGTTCCCTCACCCACCTTGTTCAGCTCATCGCTCACGCCACCTCTCAAAGTTTTAATCTAATCGTGCATTTCAATGAAACTTTTCAGTGACTTCTTTCATCCCTCCCGCTACCTGGTGCCCGTTCTCCCTTCCCTTACCTTCCTCCCTGTTACCTCTCAATTCTAATCATTATCTGTATATATATATATATATACAGTATATATATATATATATATATATATATATATATATATATATATATATATATATATATATATATATATATATATATATATATATATATATATATATATATATATATATATTTTTTTAAAGCTCCTCTTCAAAGAATTATCTACTCATTTGTGATAATGCATTTAAACTTTATTTATTCTTATTTTTGTCTTCATTATAAATTTCATTCTCTTATTAATTTAATAGTGTTATAAGTATGCTCGCGGTCTATTTATTTCATCCTGCTAAGTAATTGAAGGGATTAATGAACGCTTGTGGCCTTATACCGAGAATAATTGTACTGTACAGTACAATGACTTTTCCACGTAAAGCGACTTATTGCATGTTACGAACTTATTTTTTTAACACAACATTTTTTTTTTTTAACTTTCTTGTAATTTCAGTTAGGTGACCGAGTGGATACAACGCTAGTCTCCTGTTGTAGTCCCTGGTTCGAGAACACTACAAAAATAATGCTTCACCTCTAATATTAGACCATGTATAGTACAACAGTTATGAACAGCCGATTCTCTCAAACACAACCCTCCTTCCCGGTATACTTCCTATTAATGTTACAAATTTTCACTTAGTTTACCATTCTGATAACAAGGTTATCGTATATAACCCTTCATTTCAAGATATTTCATAAATATATTTTTCCATTAATACGTTTTAAAAATATTCAAATCTCTGCACCAAATACAGCAGGGATACTCAATTGGCGGACCGCGGCGAGCTTTGATGCGAACCCAGCATCTCTCTCTCTCTCTCTCTCCATTCCTTTATAAAAAGAAGAAAAACTTCGGGTATTCTCTTAAAGTGCGTCTGTAATTAGTAGTCTTTTTTTTTTATTCTTTCTTGTTTATATTTATATGATATGAAATAATACGCTACACGTTTTTTACTACCTTTCATTAAGACTTTTGTCACCTAGGAACTTTGAGTGACTGGACCTTCACTAATAGTAATTGAGTAACCCTGATATATAGCACCTCTTAACTGTCTATGATCATAATATACTTGCTTATCATCTTTTGATATACGAACACTAACATAGGAACAATAACATTGTAACACTAACACATGAACAATAACATAGGGACAATAACTTAGGTACACTAACATAGGAAAAATAACATACGAACACTAACATACAAACAATAATATGTAAACACTACCATTCGAAATCTTACCTAAGAACACAAACATATGAACACTAATATATGAACACTAACATACGAACACTAACCTACAAACACTAACATATGAACACTAACATACGAACACTAATATATGAACACTAACATACGAACACTACCATATGAACTCTGCCCTACGAACACTAACACATGAACATTAACATACGAAGACTAACATACGAACGCTAACAAATGAACACTAACATACGCACACTTCCATATGAACTCTGCCCTACGAACACTAACAAATGAACATTAACATACGCACACTTCCATATGAACTCTGCCCTACGAACACTAACATACGAACACTAACATACACACACTACCATACGAACTCTGCCCTACGAACACTAACAAATGAACATTAACATACACTACCATACGAACTCTACAACACTAACAAATGAACATTAACATACGCACACTTCCATATGAACTCTGCCCTACGAACACTAACATACGAACACTCTCTGTAGAAGGTGTTGTCTAGTAAATATTAAAAGCGTATTGGAAAAAATTATGGTTAAATTTTAAAGAAATTTCTTAACACAACTTTTAAGCAACGAACAAGAATACAAGAGTATTAAATACTTAAAAGAGGAAATGTTTCATTCTCTTAGCTTCCCGAATTACACACTGATAAAACACAATGTACAGTAGGGGTGGGGAAAAAACACTTTTATTTGAGTTGCAGGCTGCACTTTTCAGGCATCGTTTGTATGGCTGTAACAAACACCTGTGCAAAATTTCATGCCATTTCATGCATACTTACCCTGCCGCATCTCGAACGACTTTTTGTCAACTTTTAGTGTATACCAAAATTAGGTGTCATTTAATGTTTTCCAGGATAATGATAAATTTTACATGGGTGACATCAATTTAATTCACATGTTATTTTACAGGTACACCGTATAGAAAATCATTACAAGTTCATATTGAAATTCTTTTTTGTGCGGAACCTTGGCATCATTTTCCTAGACAATAATCTTTGCCTAATATATCCATCTCTCGATTCGTATCCCATCACTTCAGTGCAAGCTTCAGTCATCACTTTTATGCCTCTCTCGACCGCCTGGGTGCTGTTTGGCCACTTGGGCACCACTAATGGTGTCTCAAGAATGTCATTAACCTGTAGATTTGACAGAGAAGCAATGTAAGGAGGCTCAGTCTTGAGTTCATTCCTCCAGTTAATCATGGAATGATAGTTTTTTGCTTGCCACTTTAGTTTCGGAGTCACCACCTTTCTCATGTTGACTACAGGAGGCACATCCTCATTCCCATCTCCATCTTTACCCTCCTCATCAGTATAGTTTAACAAATTCTCGTCAACAGCAGCATCAGAATCTTCCTCCTCCTCTTCATATCTGCCAGTGCATTCTTCCTTTTGCTGATTCTCCTCTCTAATTTTTCTTATCATTGAGACAGCTTTTTCTCTAACAGTCATGTCCTCATCTGCACACATACCAAGAAGAAGTTGATCTGTGTGGGCGAAGTATGCATTTCTCTGGACAGCCTTCTTCACTATCGTCTCCTCCTCACTATTCAGGTGTTTCATATATAGCAGGGACTGGAATACGTTCCTTGAGCCGTGTGTTACGTAAGGGTGTATCTTGATGTAAAACCACATTGGAGCACTGAACTTTATTATTGTAATGACAATTCTTTTCAACTCATGGCTGGGTCTTGATGTTGCTACATACAACCTGAGGATTCTACTCCATAAGGTGTTCCACCTTGACACACAGGGAGGACCTGGCTCAATAGCAGCCAAGTCATCTTCAACAACACCTGTGATAACTCCTTTACAAATCCTATACAGGTATTTCTGATCCCAGGACAGATCTTTCTCCACTTCATCATTAAACACAGGGAAATCAGGGAAACTGACTGGCTGGAAGGCGACAACTGGAAGCTCAGACAAAGACTCCTTGATCTGCTTTCCAATGGGACCACGCCAATGCTGAGGACCACTTGGTTTACCATCATAGTGATAAAAAACTGCGCGGAAAGGCAGCTCATTTCCGTGAAGCTGACATATAAAATAATGGAGCGGGTGACCAAGTAACATTTCAAGATGATGAATGACTCCATTTTCTGATCCTACATTTACATTGGTTCCATCACAACCAACACACACAATGGGCTGCTGGGTTAGATTTTTCTCCACCAGAAACTTGTGAATAGTTTTGGCAATCTGCTTTCCGTGTCCAGTCTTGGGAGTCACATGTCCCAGGTCTCCCCTACATTACAGTACAGTAACACAACATTGAGAAATGAAATGAGAAAAGGCTGATAATCAATATAGACATAGCACCATACTCATCTGCAACAAGACAACTTAAATGAAATAAGAGATATGAAAAAAAAGTTGATAAACACTGAACAGAACATTGCACCGCCACAGCGGCTGTTTGGCTAGTACTGTAGGTAAATTTAAAAATTTCAGTAGAAAATGCGGCAGACTAAACCTCGACATATCAGCTTCAAATTTGGCATGGAGTCTTAGATATGTATAAGGAACAATGCCTGAAGAGTGCAGCTTTGAGCAAAATTTCACTGCCCCCTAATGTACAGTCGCCTTCGGGTTTAGTGTTACCCCCTACCAAGCCATTGTTGCTCATGTGGCATCGTTGCATTTTCGTGTGGCTAGGGAACAGAGTGCTAGGGTTGTTTACTGTTAATACTTTGCCTCTGCCAGTATTTGTATGTTAATAATTGAAAGAACAGTCATCAATGCAAATAATATATATTTTAGATTCTGTGATATGATATATGATGTTACTTACAAAAACGAAGCCTTTGAAGGGACACAATGAAAGGAGAGGAGAGGGAAGGACGACGGAAAATAAAAAGGCAATAGGAAGTGTGAAAAGACAGAGAAATAGTAAGCAGAAGTTGGCAGGTAATGTTTTGGGAAAAGGACCTGGTTAACTTTTATTCAGTCAGCTAAATATAATTAAATACCTGCATTGATACAGATGCGCCTACAGTATCACTTAAGTTTCAGGAAATTAGTATAATTTGCTTAGCTATATTCACGCATGGTGACAAACTCATCCATCTTTACAGTTTGTGAGTATGTAAGACAAACATATGGTATTAGGGTGTCATAGGAGGGAAGATCAGCTAAAACTAATGGCCCATCACTTTTTTGGTAGATTTTAGTGTATATAAACAGAAAATAATTTCAGTTTCAATATTTTGCAACCTTTTGCTAGGTAAATTCTAGCGTGAAATTTATCGAAAATCTAACGTACAGCTGCATTAGTGCATTACAATTAAATAGTGAACATTGCTTTCTGACTTCATTCTTTAACAACCCAACTAACAATATTTTTTTTTTTTTCAGATTCTGATGCATTTATAAGTTGATAATATTTGCGATGGCTGCTTGTGTCAGGACGAAAACCAAAAATCCAGCCATCTCAGTCACTATCTTGGGTCTGGGAGAGAGCTCCTGAAGTCGGAGTTGCCTACATTGAGAGATGCTTTGAGATACGGTGTTTTAATCAGGCAAATCAGTGAAAGAACCAAAGAACTTACACAAACAAAGACATTGCCAGTGATATGACCAAAGCTGTCTTGGCACAGTACCTCCTGGCTAGCAGCTCAGTTCAAGCCTCCAGTCATAACAAGTCAGAAGAAGATTAGTGAGAGACTGCTAATACGGTTGGGAAAAGACAAGAGATATCTCTCTTGGGAGAGGAAAACTTGCAGTTAAGGACAACTTTGCCAAGCAACTGGACCAGTTATTTGACATAATTACTTGCGAGTGCCCAATTGTTTTCTGTCCTGAGCTTGGATGCGATCGTGACTGTAAATCCGAGGCCCACATCTCCTGTATTTGCAAGCGTGAACTGAAGATTCCTGTGATCGAACTGGCATTTGTCAAAGCACAGTGAGAGAAGACTGGCAGTATAGGGGCTCTCATGATTTCTAGCCAAGATATTCCGGAGTCAAAGAGACAGGAGGCTGCCACAGAGAGACAGAAGAGGAGAAGAGTTGCCGAGGAAAAGAGACTTGAGAAGGCCCAGGGTGAGGTAAAAAAGGCCGATGATTGGAGTCAAGCTGATTCAGAGTTTAATGACTTCCCCATAGCTGATCCGAGTGCTGACCAGGAGAATGGTGACTTTGTCCCTAACCCAGAAAATAATGATCCCAAACCTTCCAGGCATAAGATTCGAAATAGGAAAGATATCCCAAGCATAGCTCTGGCCAGCATGCTACACCACACTGGTCTCAGAGAAACTGCAGAGATAGCAACAGCTGCCTGGATTGACGGTGGTTTGATAACACCTGATGATGTTCACCTGGTGATAGATCATAACAAAGTAAGGAGAGCGCAGGAGGAAACTTGTCAGTAACCTAGAAGAGGTTTGATAAGGGATAGAAAATGGAATCAATTGTTTTGTTCTTTGATGGGAGAAGGGATGACACTAAAATGTTCATGAAAGTTGGAGATTCTGAAAAGTTGTTCCCTGCCATGGTGAAGGAGGAACACTACTCCTGCTGCAATGAACCAGGAGGGAAGTATTTGTGGCATTTCACTCCAGAGAAAGATGACATCAGGAAACCAGCTGAGATAGTGGCAGATAACATTATGAACTGGCTCAGAGAGAGGAACGTAGACCAGACCCTGCAGGCCATTGGAGGGTACAGCACAAACACGAACACAGGGTGGCAAGGGGGGGGTCATACAGTGGATAGAGAGGAAGATTGGGAGGAAGCTGGTCTGGATTGTTTGTGACCTCCACACCAACGAGTTGCCACTCAGACATCTGATCCAGGAGCTGGATGGCAAGACTCTTTCAAACAACAGATGGTCTGGTCCTCTTGGCAAGATGCTGGACTCTGCCACTGAGTTAAAAATAAATCCGAGCTTTGAAAAAATCACAGTTGGCCCTCCACTCGTTGAGCTTGCACATACTGTCATTGACGACCTGAGTACTGACCAGTACTGTGGTTACATGATTTGCAGTGCCATCAAAACTGGGGTCATGCCTGATAGACTTGCTTACCTGCAGATAGGTCCAGTCTCACATTCTAGGTGGCTGACAACGGCTCTCAGGTTCTGCAGAATTTGGGTCGCTCATCATAAACTGAAGAGACCAGCTACAGCCTGGGGCTTATTGTCCAATTCATCGTGAGTGTCTACTTGCCAAATTGGTTCAACACCAAGGTCAAGTCATCGTTCTCCGAAGGTCCGAGGCATGTTCTCTTCCAACGAGCTCCCTGAGGTCAGCCAAGGAAGGATTCAGATTGTGGAGCAGACTGTGGGGAGATCTTCCTGGTATGCTCATCACAGGAGCAGTTAAACAGACAATGCTCTGCAGTAAGGATGAGGAGGAGAGGAAAGAGTGGCAGTCAAAAGATCTTGGATATGAAGGACCCCCTTAGAGGAGGATCTGGGCATGACAGATCAGTTGGTGACGGTATTCCTTCCAGGGGTCAGGAAGACTCCTGAAGAACCGATCTAGGTGCCAAAGACCTACTGATCTCATAGATCTGGACATTAACATCCAGGCTGGCAGTAGAGCCCCTCTTACCTGCAGCCTCACCAATGTTCAAGTCAGAGCTTTCCTGGACAACCCCATGCATGTCCCTGCCTGGCCCTCGCACACCCAGAGTATAGAGCGTTGTGTACAGCAAGTGAGCGAGGCCAGCAGTCACGTGTACAGCCAGGAGAGGAGGGAAGGCTACATCCGAGCTCAGGTGGTCAGTAGGGAGGTGATGAGTAGAAACAGAAGCAAGAAAGACATGTTCTCTATGGTGTGCAGCAACACCGGGTCGTAGTAGTAAAACCGGTTTTTTGTATTTGATGATTTTGTTTTCTAAAGGAATATTAAATTTAATAAATGTGTCAAGATCATTCGTTTCACTATTCTGGATCATTTTCATCCTAATAAATTACCCTGATACATTTACTTTACTTTAAATAAGCTATTTAGTGGTGTTGGAAAAAGGGTGGGAATACTGAATTTTCATAAGATTTCAAGTTAAAATTTACCTAGCAAAAAATGAAAACTTTTCAAATCTGAAGATATCACATGATTCTGCACATAGAACTACATCATTAATACTATGGGCCGATTTTTCAAACTAAAAAAAAAAAAAAAATTCGCCTCCGTATGACACACTCTAATATGGTATAGCAACATGACATCGATTTTATTGTGTGGAAATGTTTTAAGTTTATGAAAACTAATATTGCATGAGGTTTGTTGTAGGATATTTCCATAAATATTAAACTATTTATGTTTTGCACAGGTCCATTTACTTAGGCTTGTGGTTATTATTTGTTGCAAAAGTGTTATTATGATTTGCTTTAATATCAGTCTTGTAACTCGTATTGTTATCAAATGTCTTGTTTATTTTATTAAATTTACCCATTTCATACAACAAACATTTCAGATTTTATAGTTAATACTCGAATATGTTAAACTATTTACATGTAGTAGGATAAAATAAATAATGGATGGATACAATATTTATTACAAAACAAACCTTTATATCACTAACAGAAGTAATTTGTTTTAAACTGATAAATGTAATTACACAAGACATAAATTACTTATCTGTTATGCTTTATTTAGTGTCACAATACTATTCAGGTTATGTGTTTCTTTCTGCCCCATTTACAGACAATTGCAGGGTTTCAATTGTTTCTCTTACTTGACAACACATCATACATATAGCGTTTCTCACTATTTTTTTTCAGTTTTGTATTTCTTTGGATTTAGTTTTATTATTATTACAGTGTTATTGTTATCATATTATTTTATTTTACTTTTTATTATAAATTTTATTTACTATGAATTATTACTATTAATACATTCTCGCTCCCTAGGCCCAGATGTGGATCACTGACCTGTGCCCGGGTGGGTTAATCCCCGTAAAAAAAAAAAATAAAGTGGAAGGATTGAAGGAGTGTCATACGTGAATCTGGGGCGGGTGTGGGGGATGGGTGATTGAACAGCCAGCTACAACGTTAGTACTTTCTCCACCCACCATTGTTAGCATTACTCCTTGCTGTCTGTTTGGGAGAGAGGCTATAGTATTCTACAGAATTTGTTGCCGATATCTGTGTTGGAGAAGTTGCTGCGGTGTTCGGCCATCGTCCGTCTCCCACGACCAAACATTGGCTCCCCATACGTTCTCGATGGGGTTGAGATCACACCCTTAACTCGGCTGTTTATCGAACCATCGTCTGACGATTCCGGTTGTGTGGATGTGAGAATTATCCTGCAATATTAAAGTAAACTATAATTAGGAAAATAATAACCTGGCATTGATTTAATATATCAATTATACTCATACTTTGTTTTGTTTGCTAGTTATAATAATTAAAAATACAAATGCATATTATATCCACATTAGACCATTAATTAAGAGGAAAAGGATATCGTTATTCATACCTGAATGAATATTATGCGCTCGGGATATGGGAGAGCGTAGGCTGAGACGGAGGGGATCATCACTTCTTCCAAAATCTCCAACTATTTTTCAGAGTTAAATCTCCCTTTAATCTCAGCTAGTTCACCCATGCCGTATGCGTTTATCCATCCCTAAACGTTGACTGTCACATGTCAGCTTCTTGGCACCTCGTTGATATTCTGACGTTCATAACCTCGTGTTGTTGAGCCGCCAACATTGAAGAGGACTATGGGTGATGGAGGCAAAAGTCTTCTCATCTGAGAAGATCACCTTACCCCACAAGTCACCATCAAAGTTGCTGAGCTGAGTGTAGCGTGAGAATGCGAGTGAAGTTGTGAGAGAGGATTATGTCAGCTTGTTTGAAATGTCAAACAACCTCTCCCCCTACTTCCTCCACCCCCGCCGCCCTCTCATTTCCTTTCATTGTGTCTCTTCAAAGGCTTCGTTTTTGTAAGTAACATCATATGTCATATCACAGAATCCAAAATATGAATTATTTGCATTGATGACTGTTCTTTCAATTATTAATATACAAATACTGGCAAAGGCAAGTATTAACAGTAAACAACCCTATCACCTAGTTCCCTAGCCACACGAGAGTGCGACGTTACTACATGAGCAAGAAAGGCTTAGTAGGGGGTAACACTACACTTGATGGCGATTGTACAGTACACAAATGGAATTATATACATAACCAAACATTTGATCCAATTTGATTTAAGAAAAGGTTCGATCATTTTTTTTACTAGGAATAGTCCATCCGGACACACGTCATCGAAAGAATAAGAGTAAGAAGAAAAGAAAAAAAAATATATTAATCTACACCAAGAAGATACCGGAAAACTAGCTTTTTGAAGTGAGACAGATTGCATGAGTATGGAAATGCAGAAGAAGGCAGAGCATTCCACAGTTTGGCTGTGTGACGAAAGAAGGATGTACTATAACGGGTTTATTCTCGTGTGACCGACATCCACAGAGAAATGATGGGCACCGCGGGCAAAACGAGTGTTGCGAGCCCACGGCCTTGCCTGCGGTACAAAGGATACCAAATCCACTGAACATTGCCCGTTAAAGTATTTGTAAAAGAGAGAGAGTGAAACAACATTGTGGCGAAGAGAAAGGGAAGAAAGATTATCAACTAAAGGAGGAGAGTCAATAAGACGAAATGCCTTTGATTTCACCCTATCTAACAGTTGGACAGTGTTACGAACCCCACCACCAATTGTCATGATCTACCTACCCAGCACCACGAGCAACGCCATCTAGGGACGAAACACGAGTATGACTCGTCTTAGTTACCACTCCCGGGTTTCCCTTCTCCATATCCTGGTTGTTGCGTCACCTCCTCAAAGTCTTCTTTGTCAGCTCCAGTTCGAGGAGAGAGCAGTTCACTCTGGGAAGTGACCACAGGATCACCTATCCTGGAAACCTACGGCACAGTGACTACCTACCGTCTTCTACAATACTCAGCCTTACTCGTCAGCCATCTCAGCTCCGCACTTAAGTATTTGTAATCTTATATTGCCTCCCCACGTCCACTTGCTTCAAATTATTGTATGTTGTATAAATATGTATATACTGTTAATGTTTAGGTTAAGTATGGTTAAGGGTAAATTATAGAAAGCTGAATATTTTGTTAAGGAATTTATGGTACTTTATTATACACAACAAAAACTCGCATCCTTTGTCTACCCTTTTATAGTCCGATTGTCTTTGTTTTTTTTTGTTGTTGCCTGTTGGGATCTGGGTAGACTTTTAACTATATTCTAAATCCCCAACTCGTAACAAATGGCGACCGTGACAGGACCCAACATTAAGTGCCATATTCCTTCCCCCTTGTTACTCCTTGTTAATTATTCCTCCCAGTCACTTCTGTTCACAATTGCTTTACGGTGGTTTAAAGTTTCCTTCATATGTGTGTGCATATATTGGTATTATCGTACAGTAAGAGTGACAGACGTAGGATATTAGGTTCCAAGTGTCATAAGGCTTACCTGTTATTACACGTGGCAGTCGTGTAGTAAGTCTTATCGAGTGTAGGGAAGAATCCGGATCTGTTTAATGCCGTACCCTCACTCCAGAGTAGGCTGTTCCATAGTCACTAGTTTAGGGTGAAGTGATATCTTGGGACGCCCCGCTCTACCAGGACCCCATAATTATAAAGCCTCCATTATTGTTCTTCTCATTATCTCATTCGGGGTCAATCATACCAAACTCAAGGGTTGTTAATCCGGATCTTTATATAAAATGCCGTAATACGCCCTTCCTCTTTCAAGTATCTCAGGGTTGTTAATCCGGATCTTTATATTAATGCCGTAATACGCCCTTCCTCTTTCAAGTATCTCAGGGTTGTTAATCCGGATCTTTATATAAATGCCGTAATACGCCCTTCCTCTTTCAAGTATCTCAGGGTTGTTAATCCGGATCTTTATATTAATGCCGTAATACACCCTTCCTCTTTCAAGTCTCTTATCCTTATCTAAGGATCTTCTCAGAAGAACAATAATCATAAGTGTAATTTCCCTAGGTATAACTTGGTTAGTTTCCGGGACTTTCTGGTTATCCACTGCCGTGATATTTTCTAGGGTAATCCACTTATCTTATCTTTTGACCATTAGTTAATTTATCCTATTTTTCTTAACAATGGCCACCTCAGGTTTTGATCTCCAGGATTTTATTGAAAATCCTTCCGTAGCTAAATTACGTGTTAATATCCTGAAGAAAGAATGGAAAGAAATAGCCAACTATTACAATATCCCATTTTCACAGCAACTGACTAAGGAAATGTTAAAAAATCATGTAATTGAAATGTTGGTTCAACAAGAAGTTTTAAAAGAATCCGCTGTTGACAGATTAACGCCCATGTCCAAGAAACTTCAACCACTATCCACCACCCCTCCTTACTCAGAAGTTGCCTCAGGTCTGGCTAGCCCTCAAGAAAAAGCACAAAGAGTAGACGTCTTAGAACTAGAACGAGCTAGGTTCGAGTTCCAAATCAAAATGAAAGAACTCGAGTTGGAACAGGCCAAGTTGGAGCAGGAGGAAAAGTTGGAACAGGCCAAGTTGGAACAGGCCAAGTTGGAGTACAAGTTGGAGCATGAGGGAAGGTCGGAACAGGCCAAGTTGGAACATGAGGAAAGGTTGGAACAGGCCAAGTTGGAGCAGGAGGAAAAGTTGGAACAGGCCAAGTTGGAACAGGCCAAGTTGGAGTACAAGTTGGAGCATGAGGAAAAGTTGGAACAGGCCAAGTTGGAACAGGCCAAGTTGGAGTACAAGTTGGAGCATGAGGGAACAGGCCAAGTTGGAGCATGAGGGAAGGTCGGAACAGGCCAAGTTGGAACATGAGGAAAGGTTGGAACAGGCCAAGTTGGAGCAGGAGGTTAGACTGAAAGAACTACAGGTGAGAGAGATAGAAGTCACCTTAACATCGGAGTTTAAATCAAAAGAAGTGGCATTAAAAGAGAAACTAGCTGCTTTTAACCCTGCTAATGCTTCTTCCCTTGTTCCCGGGTTTGATGAATCCGATATGGACGGGTCATTTAGGACTTTTGAGAAAATAGCCGGGAAGAATGAGTGGCCAAAGGACCAGTGGGTGTCGGTGTTAGTTCCTAAATTATGTGGTAAGGCTCGTAGAGTTTATAACTGTTTAGACCAGACTGATGACTATGATAACTGTTTAGAAGACTGATGACTATGATATAAAAAAGAATATCCTCACCTCTTATGCTATCACGCCAGATGGATACCGGCAGAAGTTTCGTAAACTAACCAAACCATTTTCACACACCTTTGTTGAGTTTGCTCAAGAAAAGCTTAGGTTTTTTAAGAAGTGGTTAGAGGCTACAGAGACCTCCACATTTCAGGATTTGTTAAATTTGGTAGTCCTGGAGGAGTGGAAGAGCAAGATACCATTTCACATCTTGAAGCATGTGGAGGAGCGTGGGGAGGTTAATTTAGGGCGTGCGGCTGAGCTGGCTGATGCGTACGCCTTGCTGGTGGAGTCACTGGGCAGTAGAGAACGTGGTACTTCCCGACATGTTAGGTCCTCCTCTGATGATAACCTTGGGGGCGTGAGTGGTAGGTCGAAAGGTCCCACACCTACCCCCCCTGATGCAACCAAGTTTACTTGTTCTTACTGTAAAAACCCAGGCCATACGATCCAGACTTGTAAACACCCAAAGTGTCGAATTGCTAAAAGTAGTTCCCTGGATCCCAAATCCAAACCAATAGCAACCACCAATGTGGAAAGGCCCCATCAGGATCTCTTCTCTTCATTCACCTATGAGGGAAAAATTTCAATCATAGAGGGGTCTCGTTCTTTCCCTATTCGTATACTACGTGATACGGGCGCAGCACAATCTATCCTCCTGTTTAACGTCATTCCTGATATATCTACCGCATTTACTAATGAGAGTGTTCTAATTTCAGATCTCTCATCCCATTCTTCCTATCCCTTAGCTAAAGTGCACCTCCAATGTCCCTTGATTACTGGGGAAGTGCAAATAGCCATTAGGAAAGATCCAATGCCTGTGAGCGGCATTCATTTATTATTGGGTAATGACTTGGTAGGAGATCTAGTGGTTCCCAACATAAAGACAGTCGACTCTCCCTTACCTGTCAACTCCACCACTGACCTTGAAGAAACTATTCCTCACCTTTTCCCATCTTGTGCTGTCACCCGGTCACAGAGTGTGCGAAATGGGCCCTCTTCATCTAAAACCACCTCCAATATCTTCCTACCCACAGAAGATCTGTACAATAAGACCATTAGTAAGGATGAGCTCATTAAAGCCCAACAATCTGATCCATCTTTGAATATGAAAGACCTCAGTGTGGACCATTGTACATCTTCGGCTTACCACCCACCGTCCCAAGGTTGCTTGGAACGGTTCCATCAAAACTTTCAAGTCAATGCTAATAAACTATCTCCCCTCAACTATATAGTCCATACTCCTGATCGCAGAAAAGATTCACAACTTGTTCACATTAATCTCATGAAACTTTACCATTCCAGGCAGTCAGAGGAAGACATCCCAGAGGCTATAAGCCTACCTGTATTGCATACGGTTTTGTCAGGGCCGGAGCCGGAGACAGATGACATGGATCTATTGGAGAATTTAGACTTCCCTCTACCTAAAGAAAACCCTGCTAACAGTCACATACTCAACAACTTGGATGAGTATTTTTCTGTTCTGAATCCATCTCAAGCAAAAGATCTCACTAAGTTATTATCGACATTTCCTAAAGTCACGTCAGACCTCCCAGGGTTTTGCAATATACTTAAACATGATATTAAGCTAATCTCAGATGATGTACAACCCATTAGGCAATCAGCATATCGACTAAATCCACAAAAAAGAGAGATTATGAAAAAGGAGGTAGATTTTTTGTTAAAACATAACTTAGCTGAGCCTAGTACCTCCCCCTGGGCTTCACCTTGCCTTCTCATTCCAAAACCCGATAGCACTTTTCGTTTCTGTACCGATTATCGTAAAGTGAACCAGGTCACTGTCTCAGACTCCTACCCTTTACCTTTGATTGAAGATATAATAGACAGCATAGGCTGTGCAAAATTTATCAGTACCGTGGACCTGTTGAAAGGATATTATCAAGTGGGACTCACGGATAGGGCAAAAATAATCTCGGCATTTATAACTCCATTTGGTCTTTTTCAATATTTGGTTATGGCGTTTGGCTTTTCTAATGCTCCGGCCACATTCCAGAGGGCCATCAATTACCTAATTCAAGACCTAGGTGGGACGTTCGCCTACCTGGATGACCTGGTGGTGGTGTCGGACGGCTGGGACGAACATCTGGTGCGTTTGGAGATACTGTTTGCACGACTGCAAGAGACTGGATTCACCATAAACCTGGCTAAATCTGCTTTTGGCCGGGCCTCAGTGACTTACCTGGGACATATCGTTGGGCATGGTATGGTGAGACCCAAGGACGCAAACGTTAAAGCCATCTTGTCCTTCCCCACTCCAAGGACGAGGAAGGAACTCATGCGCTTCCTGGGGATGTGCGGCTACTACCGTCGGTTCTGCAGTAACTTCTCCAGCGTGGCCGGACCCCTCACAGACCTTACCAGTTCTGCGGTCCCTTACATCTGGAACCAGAGGTGCGACCAGTCTTTCCACCGCCTCAAAGCCTTCCTTGCCTCCAAGCCTGTAGTCCACCCCCCTGACTACACCTTGCCCTTCCATCTGCAAATCGACGCTAGCGGTGTCGGAGTGGGGGCTGTGCTCCTACAACCCGACCCAACCACTGATGTCCTTCACCCTGTGGCATACTACTCCGCCAAGTTGAAAAAACATCAGACCAACTACTCGACCATAGAGAAGGAGGCCCTGGCTCTGGTGTTGGCAATAAAGAAGTTTGAATGTTACCTCCAGTCTTGCCCACAAACAACCCTAGTCTTCACCGACCATAACCCACTCACGTTCATCCAAACCAACAAGACCTCCAACCAGCGAATCCTCCGCTGGGCTCTCCTCACCCAGCCCTATAATCTACAAGTCCGGCACATAAAGGGGGTGGACAACATGATTGCGGACTCCTTATCCCGAGCTCCAGTGGAAATGCAGCAGCTACTCTCCAGACGCACCAGGTGATCACCTCCTTCGCGCCCGCGCTACGGAGGTCTTTGGAGGGGGGGTGTGTTACGAACCCCGCCACCAATTGTCCTGATCTACCTACCCAGCACCACGAGCAACGCCATCTAGGGACGAAACACGAGTATGACTCGTCTTAGTTACCACTCCCGGGTTTCCCTTCTCCATATCCTGGTTGTTGCGTCACCTCCTCAAAGTCTTCTTTGTCAGCTCCAGTTCGAGGAGAGAGCAGTTCACTCTGGGAAGTGACCACAGGATCACCTATCCTGGAAACCTACGGCACAGTGACTACCTACCGTCTTCTACAATACTCAGCCTTACTCGTCAGCCATCTCAGCTCCGCACTTAAGTATTTGTAATCTTATATTGCCTCCCCCACGTCCACTTGCTTCAAATTATTTTATGTTGTATAAATATGTATATACTGTTAATGTTTAGGTTAAGTATGGTTAAGGGTAAATTATAGAAAGCTGAATATTTTGTTAAGGAATTTATGGTACTTTATTATACACAACATAAACTCGCATCCTTTGTCTACCCTTTTATAGTCCGATTGTCTTTGTTTTGTTGTTGTTGTTGCCTGTTGGGATCTGGGTAGACTTTTAACTATATTCTAAATCCCCAACTCTTAACAACAGCCACTCCAGATATGAGAGCAGTACGCCAAGTTCGGACGAATGAAACCCTTATATACTTGAAGCAACTGCTCAGGAGCGAAGTAGCTACGGCATCTGTATAGCATTCCCAGCTTTCGAGAGGCAGCTTAAGCAATGTTGTGGATGTTTGGCTTCCATGACATATTAGAGGAAATGGTGAGGCCTAGCATATCTATTTTAGAATTTGGCAAAATGATTTCGTCCTGAAATGTGATTGGTGGGAGATCATCTAATTCGGAAAGTGTACATGGTAAATACTGAGCTTTATTACTATCGAATTAACGAAGTTTCTACCTCCCCATTCGGAGATGCTGCACAGATCCACATTGATAGATGAAATTATATCAGATCTAGAAACAGATCTAGTTTGAGAATTAGGGGGAAGAGAAAATTGTGAAGAGTGAATGAGTAGAATCAACAGCGTAAGAATGGATAGAAGTAGTCTCAGTGTAAAGTAAATCATTGATAAAAAGAAGGAAGAGAATAGGTGAAAGAACAGAACCCTGTGGGACACCACTATTGGAAGATAAAGAGAGAGAGATAGATCCCTCGACAACAGCTGCCATGGCTCGGTTCTCAAGGAAGAAAAAAATTGGAGAAAGAGGTGGGGGAGAGAAACCTTGAGAGGGAAATTTAGAAAGCAAAGATTTACAGAGTTATCAGGTCGGATGAGAGGAGGAAAAGAGGGAGTGCAAAAGTTATAACAGATGTTTTTGGTTAAGGATCAGAAGGATTTACTAGAAGAAGAGTTCGTCTGTACAGCGGTCTTTCTTTTTATAAAATTCCGCTTGGCCCTACGAAGAATAGCCTTACAACGATTCCTAGAAGTATTGAAAGAGGAATGGATAATACGAGGAGATAGTTTCATAACTTGATACGTTATATCCCTCTCCCTGCATGCAAGTGAACAAGAGCGATCAAACCGTGATTGTTAAGTGAAAGTTTTGGTAGAAGATGGGATAAATGCACTCATACCACCCTGTATAATCCCAGCAATACTGTCAACGCGTGCCGGGGCGTTCCGAGTGGAAAAGCAACATTCATCCCAAGGAAAGAAGGACAAGAATTCTCAGAAGGATTGCTAGTTTGCCCTCCGATAGTGCCATAGTTAGCGTTTAGAAGCGGGTGGGGCGAGATGGTCGTGCCCAGTTTGATTTAATAAAAATAAGATTGTGATCAGAAGACCCTAAGAGGATAGAAATTGAGTATGAATAGAGTGAGGGGTTAGAGGTGAGACAAAGATCAAGAATGTTAGTCGGTCTAAGAGAGTTTACCAGGTGAAAGATGACGTATTTAGAAGCTGTTGGGAAATTGTAGGTGAACGTTAAGGGAAGATGTAGTTGATGTGAGGGAGTGAAGGTAGGTGTATTTGGTGATGTGTGGTGACAGGTCTGTTTGGCTATGTGTAGTGCCGAGTCCAAAATAATCTGCTAAAATATCTTTAATATTTCGCTGCTTCCTCATGAAAGGGATGAAATATTTTGTCATATTAGAAATATTGACACAGCGCCTTGTTGGACACACAAGAAATTCCGCATGAGAAATAATTTCTTCGGTAAACATAAACACATTTACACATGATTAAGGCCCATATTGTTTCAGCGCCACAAATACTGGAAAACAAAGAAAAAAGTTCTTTCTCATCTTTGCCTTAGTGGTAACGGTGGGCTGGAACATTGTAACTCAGCCACACAATAGTACGGATGACACTCTCAAGACTCGCTTTTGTCGGAAGGTTTTGAAGAGTCGGCTGCGTTTCTAGTGGCCACCACGTATGAGGTCACACCTACATGCAGCTTATGCTTACCTGTGTTTCAGCTGGAAGAAACTAGGAAATAAGGACAACTTGATTATGTTCACAATCATCGGATTCTTCTTTCATCGCCCCTTGTAAACATTTCTCGAAAAAAATGTTACCCCCCACGTCTTCATTAGTAGGGTCGGGTCACCTCACATTTAAAGGCAAGGTCAGCTGCAGATGATGGCCCCTGTAGCCTCGTTGTAGCCTCCTTCTAGCACCCCTGAAGAGTCATGAAGTGGAACTTTGGGTTGTTTTCCCCTTGTTAAAAGCAAATATATTTGTTTATATTTTTGCCATGGACGGCTGAGGCCTTAAGGAGAAGGGGAGAAAGAGAGAGAAAGGCCTGGAATTTCGTATGTTCATGTAAATAAACTCAAGAATGCTCCAGAACATCTAACGCACACCTCTCCGTACGCGACCATAGTTTTAACAAAGTATTAAAATTTGGTATACTGTAGTTCTCTTTTGCATGTGCACTTAATTTGGGGCAAAAAAAAAAGATACAAAAGAAACATTTCTGACATGAATTAAAATGTTACTATATTTTCACGCTGCCTCCACTCCTCATTTCTTCTTCAGATGCCGTGCGAAAAACGAGCCCCGAAGATATGAGTACTGAAATGTCCTGAGTGGCTGTTCCGTTTATATGTTTGGTATGTGGCCTGTGTAAGCGATATTTTAGGCATTCTTTTTGACATAGGAAGCTGAAATTCGGATGCGAAGGTGAGCATGTAATTTCACATAAACTCGTATTTTGCTCCAGGCTTGACTTTCGTGTACACTGAACCTACCACTTTTTATTTTATTGTTTCTTAGTATTGATTTTTCATGTATATGAAAGTATTGAGGCCGTTGTGAGTGTATTACGTATTATACTGTTATGTTCATATTGTATTGTGTAATTACATTCTCAAATGTATGGAGGATCATTTTAGTTATTTGTCAATTGTTGAACTGCTCCCATGGTTGTTCGGACCCGAGGTCCGCATTGTCAGCCTAGGTGTGGTGGCGCCCTTTGCCGGCCAGCCAGGGCAGTGGTACCCCGACCGGCATCAAGAGAGGATCACTTGTAATCTTGTCAATAAATCCAACTAGAACTCCTAGTTTGCTTGACCTTGACTGGTGACAGCGGTAACAAGAGGATGGCAGACGATAGCGCTACTAGCAACTCTCGAGTCCAGGAAAGTCAACTCACGTTCCGAACCTTCGCCACGCCCTGCAACCTCGTTAAGAACGCCAAAATCATGCGCACAGTGGACGCATGGAATAGACCGGAATACCGGGCTGTAATATTTCGTTTACAACTGCGAGGGATGACGGCGACTTATGTGGAGCAGCAGGCGACACTGAATCCAGACTGCGGGAAGAGTGACGGTGAAATTTTAGAGAGACTGACGTCAGGGTTTATGATTGCTGATGCCATTGAAGTTCGAATTTTGAGATAAGAGGAATCCACCCAACGCCAAGCTGAGGAGTTGAGTGATTTCATGACCCGGTTGCAGCAACTAACGGGTCAAGCGTTCGCTGTAGAGCCTAATGACATAGTACGTAAACGGGTAGTTTGGCGGTTCCTGGATGGAATAAGGGACCAGGACGTGAGGCTGCAGATAATTAGAGAATAGTGGATGAAGACAGATGAGGCGGCGAGTCCCATGAAGAGGTACTGAAAATTGCGGAAAATGCTCTGTCGACGAAGCAAGCGACTAGTGCGACAGGTCAAGCAACGGGACAGGGGAGAGCAGCAAGGGGTGGTGCCACAGCGCAGGTCATGACTGGACAGCTAGACACAACACTGGAATGTGAATTGAGCGACTTGCGGAAGCAGGTGACGACAACTGCAAGCGACCACTCACAACCGAGTGCTACAGAGCTATTACTGCTCTCAGACACATCCTTGAGGCTGGGCCACATGCTACAAAAGGTTAAGGGAGAACCCTGGGAGGAAACCGCAAATCCCTTTTAGGGGGGCGGATTTTCAATAAAGTCCGCCACACACCCAGGTGGACGGACGCTCTCGACGAGGTATTTGTAGTGTTGTGAAGGAGAGTACCAGCGGAGGCACAGGCCTTCGTAGGCGGGTGGTTGTGATAGTGCACACGGTCCAGACGAGGCCCCAAACGGCGCGGCAAGAGGAGACTCAGCCGGAACAACTTGACCGCCAACTGTTGCGTTTCCCTAATCACGTACAGATTCGGCTACAACAGAGGGACTTTAGGGCTTTGGTGGACAGTGGAAGTGATTATTCGTTAGTGAACGATGGTTTGTTAAATTTGAAGCATAGAAATGAACTAATACCATGTTTTGAGAATGCGTACAGTGTATGTGACGAAAAGATCCCAATGCTGGGGGAAGTCCTGTAGTCCTTGGGCTGCGCCCATAGTCTGTGCCCGACGCCAAGATGGAAGCCTACGTAGGCGATCGACTACAGGGGCGTTAACAGCGTGTCTTAACCGGCAACACTTCATCTTATTCCCATAACTGAAGATCTTCTTGACAGACTGGGGGCAACCCGATTCTTCTCAGTGCTTGACGATAAGTCGGGATACATCAGATGCCCCTGAACGATGATGACAGTGCGATGTCAGCATTTGTATTGCCGTGGGGACACTATGAGTGAGATGGTAGGACACCATTTGGACTGAAGGGCGCTGGATACTCGTTCAGCGCATGATGTCAACCATACTGGGGGAGAGCAACTACACCGACGCCCTATGTTATCTGGATGATGTGCTAGTGTGGGGAACAACATGGGTGGAACACAATGTAAAGCTGCGGGCAGTACTGGGGAAGATAAACGATGCTGAATTGAATTGAAACAGTTTATTAAGCCAGAAAAAACACAGATACAGAGTGGATAATAATAACACTATTAACATGGCTGAGCCAGTTGAGAACCTGAGCTCTCTTTTAGGCACCTGATATATAATATACATTTATCTCAAGGAAGTATTATGTAACATTTAGTATCATCTGAAATAGTACAATAGCATGGTGGTAATAAGAACATCTAATAATGTCACCACGGTTATCACTTCAATATTTTTTTATTTTATTTATTTGTTATTATTTTTTATTATAATTAGATTCATAAATTACAATGGAATTGAAAAACATAAAAATAATGGGGAAGCAGTACAACATGGGTTGTACAGTATTAAGGTTGAATAAGAGGACAGAGCTGTCAGGATTATGTCTAGTTGGCAAATATATTTATTGCAATGCTGGGCTCGCCTTGGCACCAGGAAAATGCAGGTTCGGTGTCCGTCGAGTGGAATAACTCGGTGCGGTGGTCAGCAACGGGATGTTGAGTATGAGTGAATAGAGGGTGAGACAATTGTGGACGATCCCAAGACCATCTACAGTGCGTGAGCTGACGAGGGCTATTGGTGCATTTTCTTACGTCTAGCATTGGTTGCTGGGTGTGTCAACCTAATCTAACCTAAGCCTCTGTACTAGGCACTAGATCGAGACCCAAACCGGAAGCTGCACTGGACTGAGAGGATGTGTAGATCCTTTGATGCCCTCAAGATACAGGTGGCGAATTCTGCAGCACTAAATCTTCCGGATTAGAAAAACCGCTTTGTGCTGGTGACTGATGCAAGTGATGTCGGGACAGGAGCCATGCTAGCGAACAGATCTGGTGATGAAAAGTTACTCCCGATTGCGATATTTCACCACACATTGACCCCAGCTGAACAGCGCTACTCAGCGACGGAGAAACAGCTGTTGGCGGTGGTGACTGCGGTGAAGAGATTCAGCATGTATTTAACAGCCTCCCAGTTCGACCTGATTACGGATCATCGCGCCCTTCACTAGCTCAACTCACTCGACATAAGTGAGGAACGGGGCAGGAGGGGGAGGGAGGTAGATTCCTGTAGCAGTTCGATATCTATCCTATACACAAGGCAGGTCGCAGTCCGACGATGTCCATGGCGTATTATCTCTCACGAATCGTATCTGATGTTGGACAAATGAGGACTACCTCAACAGGTGCAATGAACGCTACTACGCATCTCGCCAACACCTTCTGGGACATACCGACCTTCATCAAGGAACAACAGGAGGACGAAGATATAGCTGTCATGGTCAGAATCCTTGGGGGTAATGGGAGGGCGGTTTAGCCCCGGTTCAGGGTGAACAAAATCCAATCCGGGCCCGTCTCAGGTTATTTCAGCAAGGGGTGCTGTGTTATATAGAACACGGTGGACGTTGGAGTCGAGTGCACCGCTATGGAGATAAGGAAACATGGGTTCCAGTGGTACCAGCAACGTTGCAGGTACAGGCTCTGCGGCTGGTGCATGATGCTCCCCTGAGTGGCCACATGGGACAGAATTGCACCTGGGAGAGGGCGAGAAACAGTTTCTGGTGGCCGGGGCTGAAGAATGATGTGGCACACATCAGCAAGTATGAGGCACGTGGGGAGAACGAAAGAGCTCAAGTGCCAGGGAAAGCATCGTTGCAATACATGGAAATTCCTGACTACACAAATTATCTAGTGCAAGTGGACCGTTTCCTGTTTCTGTCAAGCATCAATTCCGGTATGTACTGCAGATGCAGGACGTACTGACGCGCTATGGTGCCCACGTGTGATGATGCTACATCAGGCACTGCAGCCAGGACTCTCTTTGATCGTTGGTTGTGCACATTCGGAGTGCCTCAGTCACTCATCGGAACCGTTGCCTCATTTTACGTCTGAGATGTTCCAAACAGTATGCCCGATGGTGGGCATTCATCAGAAACTTAGAACGCCTATCATCCCAGCAGTCAGGCCTAGGTGAAGAGACAAAATCAGCCGATGGACAACCTGCGGTGTCTATGTGATAACAACATCGATTTGTGGCCGGAGATGGTGTCCCATCTGCAATTTAGTAACAATTCATCAAGGAATGCAACAACAGGGTAAACTCTGCACGAACTGGTGTATGGTGTTCCTGCAAGATATCCGGAACAGGTGGTGTCGGAAAAGACATTACGTGATGATCCTGACTTCTGTCTACCAGACCTGAATAATGCGGAGGTAGCTGGTCGTTTGGTACGGGAAAAGTTGGGAAGGTTCGAGAAAACACTACGTTTGGTAAAGGAGAGGGTAGCAGTGGCGCAAGGAAGGAGGAAAAAGAAATATTATGGGCGACTTGGTGCGGCTCAAATTATCACCAGCTGAACGGCACAAAAAAGTGGTAAGAAGATGGTCCCCTATCAGTCACACCGCTGCCGCGTCATCAAGGTACTGAGAGGAGGATGGTCTTACCAACTTATCCCCGAAAGTGACCCTACTGGACGATTCAAAGTGCGTCACTTTGACGAGCTGGAGAGTGCAACGGTAAGACCATACTCCTGGGGGATACCCATCTCCGAGCACCGTCTGACCCAGCGAACTCGGAAGAAAGTACGGTCTAGCCGAGTCTGCGACGATCAAAACATTTCCGTCAGCTGCCACATCGACTACAGGTGGATCCAGGTCGGAGGCGGTATGAATTCGATCAGGAGGAATGATGGGACGGAACAAAATATGATGAGGGGCTGAGTAGGGAAAATGAGGAGAGTGGCAGTGACCAGTACTAATGACGGAGTTGAGATGTGGAGTGTGAGAGTATTATTTATTATCCTGCCATGTTCATATTGTATTGTGTAATTACAATCTGAAATGTTTGGATGATCATTTTTGTTATTTGTTTGTCAATTGTTGAACTGCCCCCATGGTTGTTCGGGCCCGTGGTCCGCATTGTCAGCCGAGGTGTGGTGGCGCCAGTTGGCAGCCAGCCAGCCGCCAGGGAAGTTGTATCCTGACCGGCATCGAGAGAGGATCACTTGTAACCTTGTTAATAAATCCAACTAGAACTCCCCGTTTGCTTGACTTTGACTCCGTAACTATTTAAGACTTGCCCATCCACCAGAGAAGGTGTAACACTAGAACATAAGAACATAAGAAAGTGGGATACTGCAGGAGGCCGACTGGCCCATACAGGGCAGATCCCTTTCACACCCATCCCAGCACCTCCATGTGCCTATCCAACTTCGTCTTGAAGCTCCCTAGCGTCCCCGATCCTACTATAGCACTCGGTAGTCTATTCCACATATCCACAACTCTATTACCAAACCAGTGCTTGCCTATATCCTTTCTGAATCGGAATTTATCTAATTTAAAGCCATTTGTTCTAGAGCGGACAACGCTAGAGCACTTAACACGAGTGCAGGTAACATTAATAGTAGGTAACATTAGACTAGGTAACAGTAAAGCATGTAACACTAGAGTAGGTAACACTAGAGCAGGTAATACTAGAGCAGGTAACACTACAATAGGTAACAATAGAGCAGGTAACATTAAAGCAAATAACACTGGTGCACATAACACTAAAATAGGTAACACTATAGCACACAACACTAGAGTACGTTGCACTAGCGCAGGTAACACTAAAGTAGTTAACACTGGAGCACATTTTTTTTATTTTTTTTTTATTTTGTATTTCCTAATTTCTTTCCTTCTTTCTATTTTTTTCTTTCTACATCAATTTCTCAAAGTTCTAAATTTCTTTCAGTTTCTTACTCACTTTATTTATTTCTTCTGTTATCTATATCTTAGTTATTTTACCTCTTATACTTATAACCTATAACCTCTTAAACATGTGAGAGCATGGCGGGGTCTAGGGCACGTGGATTCAGTTGTATTTAATGGTACCAAGACATGGGGAAGTAACAAAGGTAATACTGCAGAGATAATGATACCCGAGTATACAATAAAGGTGGTCAATTGAAAATGAAGTTGAGTACTTGAACACTTTAACAGAACATAAACTTGGCCAAATTTACGTTAACACTGAAACACATTACGAGGACCACTTAGCCTTACTTCAACGTCCGCAGAACACGTATTCAACTTTGACAGGGCCAATGTTAAGTCGAAATTACTAAAGGTTACTGGTAACCTTCTATGACAGTGACACGCAACAAAGATTGGTCTTCAGCCCTTCAATTACAATACTACTTACACTAATACGTCAAAGCACTTCTCAACCCGTCACAAGATTGTTATTCGTGTGCAGTAATTATTGTTACTCTCAATACTGGGGATACAGGTTACTCTGGCACACACAGTTATCACGACTCCACAAGTCGTCTCTTGCCAGTATTATACCTGTTAACACTATGTACACCACAGGATACATCGGCATTCATTTACTAGATGGGAATAAGATACCTGAGACAAAACAATTATGGATACATGCAGGGTGTCACCACAGGCTTACGCCACTTGTATTCAAAACACATGCCGGGCGTTTAAACTCCGTGATGTTGCAGCCAGGCTTTACCGTGTCCGGGATTTGACCCATGTCTCGCGGACACGGACCCGTAGGCTTCACTCATCAGTTGCCATCCACTCTCGATCTTAATTTTGATGTATTAAAGACATCCTGCGCCAGACATCCTATCTGCCGTTGGTCACTGCATCTCGGCAGCTCCAGCAACACATACAGTTGACAAGGGAAAGGCGTTCAGAGTGAAAGGAAATCAAAATGCGAATATCACAAAATACAACTTGCGCAAGGAAACGGATGGTGCATGAACACATTTACTGAACACATAAGACTTCAATTAAGTTAACAGGAAAACTGACTCATTCTACACATTTAAACTCAATCAAATTCACATAATTTGATGGTGAGACACAGAGTAACGTACCTGGTTGACGGGTAAAATGCGTTGAGAAAGAACTATTCAAGCTGCCCGTTTTGTTTTATCCACCCAGTGTTTCCACCACCGTTACTTTACATACTTTTACTTTTACTTTTATCCACTTCACCACTGATCGGCTCGTTAGCCGCTTGGGCGATCGGTCACGTCTCTGATTACTTTTCCTGTTCTTTTATCCTCTTCACCAAAAGATCGGCTCGCTAGCCGCCCGGGCGATCGGTCACGTCTCTGTCACGCACTGTTGGCAAGTACTGGGCATGCACCGGCTCCTGAATGTACCTGAACCCACTCAAGTATTGGTCAAGTCTTGTCTTGAAAGAGCTCACACTCGGTGCCGTCACAACACTTTCTGGTAGATTGTTCCAAGAGTTTACAACCCTCACTCCAAAAAAGTTTGCCCTCACAGTTTTCTGGACTTGCAGCTTCTTCAATCTTGAGCTGTGACCCCAAAGAAAATACAGGTCATATAGCGCAGGAGGTGGGCGCCTCGAACTGGTTAACTACGTTACCGATAAAGGGAAATGGTTTCAGTCTCAATAAACAAGAATTTACAGATGCCAATGCTCTAAGGTACGGTCGGCCAGAAGAAGGTTTGCTCTCCCATTGCGTGTGTGGCTCTTCCTATGACGTCGATGACGCCATGGTGTGCAAGAAAGGGGGCTTCATATTCATGAGGCATGACGAAGTAAGGGACCTCACAGCAAATATGTTGAAGGAAATCTGCCGTGATGTCAGGGTAGAACCGACCCTCCTTCCATTGGACGGTGAGATTTTCCAACATAGGACTTCAAACACATCCAACGAAGCCCGTGTTGATGTCAGTGCTCGAGGATTCTGGACGCAGGGACAGCGAGCCTTCTTCGATATCAGGATTTTTTATCCTATGGCATGTCACCGTAACTTTGCTCTCGATGCTGCACACAGGAGGAACGAGAACGACAAGATAAGGGCATACCGGGAGAGAATTCAGAACGTTGATCAAGGCAGCTTCACTCCTCTAGTGTTCACAACATCTGGTGGGATGGGACCAAGTGCAAGATGCTTCTAGGCCAGACTCGCGGAGGTGATATCCGAACAGAAGCAGCAGCCCAGAATTTATGTTACAGCCTGGATGAGATGTCGACTGTCCTTCTCTCTCCTTCGGTCGGCTTTGCTCTGCCTCAGGGGAACGAGAGCATCGGCCCCAAAGCCGACAACAGTTGCAGATATTGACTATGAGGCTACAGTCACTGAATGCCTCATAGATCTGCGGCTCAACTAACCCAACACAGCTAGGATAGCAACTTATGTATTAGGATATTTAATAGTAAGGTAATAAAATGGTGGCAAAGGTATGGCTATTGGGGGAGGCTGGAGGCCATTTTAGGTTAGGTTAGGTTAGGTTAGCGTATGATGAGTTATATTATAAGTTATAAGGTTAGCTTAACATACACAGGTAAAGGGGGAAGGGGTAGTAACTCAAAACTAGTGATTTCCGATAGAAATGAAGGTCTAAATCGTTCATAACACATCGCAAACCATGAGAAAAAGAAACATGTTCTGCATGTTTAAGTACAGGGATGACCAAAACTAAAAATTTACCCAAAATTGCCTACCTCGAATCTAAACATTCAAATACTTATGGTAGTTATAGCAAAATTTTACCCATTAATTTATACAAATGATGATATATCCCAATGCATTCTCACAACAAAGTCCAGACAATGCCATTACTTCTAAATTGACTCGTATCTCCATCTAGTACTGATATACTCTGTAAATGCACTGGAAAAAAAAAGAGAAAGTCTACCAGGTAAGAAATACATGACAGCTGAGCTGGTGTGAACATGGGAGTTTTTCATGTCCATAAGCTGCTCTCTGCTGCACATTTCTTCACTTAGGAAATGTTTATGACTTAGACCATAAAAAACACTCTTAAAACTTACCTAAACGTGGCATTTGGGGTCTGAAGAGGCCACATCGTTTGTACTACCTCCGACTGCAGCGGTGAGTTTGTTGATGAACGTCGTCTGATGGGAAACTGGTGACGTCATTGCAAATGGCGGCCCTGTTTCTAGAGAAATAAACTTATCTCGACTGTTATTGAAGGACTTTAAACTTTTATTACAAATTATATATACCGTATCTCTCTACGAACGTGGCAGAGTGTATTTCTTGTGTTTACTCTGAACCGACAACTCGCCATTCAGAGTTTTACTACAGTTGACAGGTTCTACTCCCAAGATTTATGAGTTTCTTAAATACAAAACAAACAATAATTTCAATACACTCATCGGATTCTTTAAGGTCTGTAAATAAAGGAAATACAACTTCAGTTTTGACTTGCTATCTCGTAACTTTACAAAAGACACAAAAATGATCAGCTGTTTTCTTGGCAGTCAAAACACAGTCTTAATACAATTTACAGTACACGCAAAGATGTATAAAGCTTTCAACATATACCCAATACATCTTGAATGCTTCAGCTCACGGTACGTATATATCTGACCTATGGCTACTCATACAGGTTTCATCGTAAATTTGAATTAACATTACAGAGAGCACTCCAAGAAATATAGAAAATGGATGGTATCTCTCACTAGAAAAAACAAGTCACTCTCGAGGGAGCAACTCAGTAGCTTCACACATGTTTTATGGACATCGAAGCAAAATATGAATGATGTTAAAATAGCTCTATATTTATGTGTAGTCTGTTGCTCTAGTGAATATTAGTGAGGATAACACGCGATAAAATGCAGTTGAAGAAATATTTGTAACAGGTTCTGAAGATACTGTAGTGGATTTCTCCCCTACAAACGCTGTTTGTCGCTGAGTAGCCGACCCCGCGAATTCCCCAGTGTAATAATTAGTAGTGTATGTATAGTATTAGTAGAGTTGTGGTGTGTGTATAATGAGTAGTGTATGTGAATAATGTGTAGTGGTGTAATGGTCGGCATACTCGCCTCGAAGATAGCGGACCGGGTTCGATCGGTGCAGGGTGAAACTATGGGCAAGTTTCTTTACGCCATTTGCCTATGTCTACCCAGCAGTAATTGGGAACCTGGATGCTCATCGATTTGCGGATCGTGTTCCGGGGTAATGGTTAGCCAGTGCAGTTGGCGAGTTGTCCGGTCTTCTCGGACTGTTCCTTGACACTGGGTCATGCAACTCGTTAACTCAGGGGAGTGTTGTTGTTGGCGATAGCTTCTACACCTTAAACAAATTCACGCCTAGGTGGCCCTTGGGCCGGCCATCCTCGTTACGAGGGCAACCATTTTTATAGCGTGTGTATAATGTGTAGTAGTATGTGTGTATAATAAGTAGTAGTGTACGCATAAGTAGCAGTGTGTATAATGAGTAGTTGTGTGTGTATAATGAGTAGTACTGTGCCTATAACTAATAGCGTGTGTATAGTAAGTAGTAATGTGTATAACGAGTTGCACTGTATGTATAATGAACAGTATTGTGTATGATGAGTGAAGTGTGTATAATGAAGTGGTATGTGTACAGTGAGTACTAGTGTGTATAATGAGTAGTATCGTACATCTAATAGTAGTAATAATGATATAATGAGTAGTATCGTACATCTAATAAGTAGTAATGTGTATAATGAGTCGTAGTGTATAATGAGTTTCGCTGTATGTATAATGAAGAGAGTGAGTGGCAGTGTGTATAATGAAAGTGGTATGTGTACAGTGAGCACTAGTGTGTGTAATGAGATGTGTGTATTGTGATTGTTAGTATGTATATAATGGTAGTAGTGTGTGTGTATATTAGTGTTATGTGTATAATGAGTGGTATGTGTATAATGAGTAGAAGTGTGTGTATAGTGAGTAGTAGTGTGTGTACTTGAGTACTAGTGTGTGTATAATAAGTACCAGTGTATTTACAATGAGTAGTAATGTATATATAATGAGTATTAGCGTTTGTCTAGTGTGTAGTAGTGTGTGTATAATGAGTAGTAGTGTCTGTATAATGGGGTGTGTTGCACTCTTAACATGAATGACTGTGTTTACCTCGTGTTTTGTCCCTGGCCAGAATATATAGTATAGCACCAAGACACCATTCTCTCTGCTCGTGAAATATATACTGCATCTATCTATCTATCCATCTGTCTATCCATCTATCTGCCAAACTTCCTTCCATCCCAACATTCATCAACCAAACAGCCACTACAACAATAACTTCCCTCCAGTAAATGTGAGAGGTGAGTTACGTCGGTCATCTCTCTCTTCCCCATCCACATTCAACCCCCCCACCCCGGCCCCTCCATACTCCTGCGCCAGGCTCCTCAGTGCTTCTCAACATTCCGCCTTCCCACGCTCACCTATTCCTCCCTG
>NW_024732867.1:3332180-3337180 GCF_018991925.1 Homarus americanus | reverse complement strand
TTATCTCCATCTCCTCCTCCCTTTCTCTCCATCTCCTCCTCTTCCTTCCTGTTTATCTCCCTCCTCCTCCTCCTGTTTATCTCCATCTCCTCCATTTCCTTCATGTTTATCTCCATCTCCTCCTCTTCCTCCTGTTTACTCTCCTCCTCCTCCTCCTTTTCTCATCTCCTCCCTTCCTGTTCATCTCCTCCTCCTCCTCCTCCTGTTTATCTCCATCTCCTCCTCCTGTTTCTCTCCATCTCCTCCTCTTCCTTCCTGTTTATCTCCTCCTCCTCCTCCTGTTTATCTCCTCCTCCTCCTCCTGTTTTCTTTCCATCTCTCCTCCTCTTCCTTCATGTTTATCTCCATCTCCTCCTCTTCCTTCATATTTATCTCCATCTCCTCTTCCTTCATGTTTATCTCCTCCTCCTCCTCCTGTTTATCTCCATCTCCTCCTCCTGTTTCTCTTCCATCTCCTCCTCTTCCTTCCTGTTTATCTCCTCCTCCTCCTCCTGTTTATCTCCATCTCCTCCCTCTTCCTTCATGTTTATCTTCTCCTTCTCCTCCTGTTTTCCTCCATCTCTCTCTCTCTCTCTCTCTCTCTCTCTCTCTCTCTCTCTCCTTATTCTTGGAGAGTCATATGTACAACCTCCTATTAACGAGGTTCTGATTGGCTCAATTCCTCCATTACAATGATATAAATGCGAGATTGTGATTGGTTTAATTCCACGTCTCGGGTGACATCCAAGAAAGGATTTGATTGGATGTATTCCTCTTAGTCGGTAAAAATAAGCGAAATCTTGATTGGCTCTCTGTCACTGATCATAATCTTTCTCTCCATTCATCTAATATACAACAAGAATAGCCGTGTGTCTGTCTGTGTGTCTGCCGAAACGGCACAATCGTTTTTCATCAAATTTGGTGGAAAAATCGCAAAAAAAATCGTAGAGTGGAACAAACCTGGTCCCATGTCGATGGTGTCTTTAGGAAGGCATTAATTAACCATTTTATGTACGATGGAAACAATGCAAGTCTACGGACTTGGCGCACCCTCATTCGCCATACTCTGTCATCACACGATTGCAGTTATCGTACGGCTCCCTCCTCCTCCCCCCACTTTTTCTCTTAGCCTACTTTTTTTTTAATATGTTCATAGTACTGACTCCTCCGCCAGATCCTCTATGGGCAGATTCCGAAGAAAGCCACAACCCTAGAGGGCAATGCAAAAGGTACAGAGACCAGCTCAGAATGACTCTCAAAAAAGTAAAATTCCTCCAAAGGATCTTGAAACTATTGCATCCAACCATAGTCTATGGAGCGCCATCTATACCCAAGACGTCAAACATCTCGAGAACGAGCGTAATAGGGCCAGATGTGCAGGTAAGGAAAGGAAACACAACCAGAGATCTCCCACCCAACTCGGAGCTGTCCTGCCCAATGTGTGATAGAGCCTGCGGGTCAAGAATCGGACTCCACATCCAGTGGCACAACCGACAGCATCCCAAGTTCACCACTCCTCATCATTATCGATTTCATAATGAAGCAGAGTCGTCGTTGGCTACAACGGACATCCTTAAGCAGTAAGCAAGTAAGTGTGTGTGTGTTTGTGTGTGTGTGTGTGTGTGTGTGTGTGTGTGTGTGTTAAAGTGCAAGCACTGCTTGCTTCCTCTCGCTTTCAGCTACCGCCGCTGGCTAGCCCTCGTGGCGAACTGGGAAGCAACTCACATAAGTCTTCCCCTGCCAGTACACAGCCTCTTCACCATCAAGACTCCTACTGTGCCTTCTCGTGGCAACACATGGTAACTGGGTGCATCGTGGGCCTAGGCTAGACCAGCAGGGGATCTCGGAGTAGCAGTGGGCCCTAGAGGGACATCACATAGGCTCACTAGCATGTGAACACGTCCTGGAGCCTACCAACCACTGCCCCGCTGCCTTGCAGGATTAACCTTGGTAGGTATAACGCTATTGAAGTAAACCCCAAACAAAAAATCTGTGGTGGAGCCCCGCATCAGGCAGACATGCTTACTGGGCTCCAACAAGACCCCAACGGTGGTGTAGGCGGAAGAGGTGACCACCATGGGAACCCAACGACTACACCGGCGGACGAAGGTAATGCGTGATGGACAGGCTACTAAGGCGAAACCCAACAAACTGGGCTATCGGCAGTCCATTGCAACTCTCCCTCTCCTCAGTCGTTGCAACACTTGCATCACTAGATGAGGAAAAGGTAGACACAAGATGTGTGGTTGAAGCCTGCGCTCCTGCCTCACGGCATAAATCAACTCATGCGCAGCCATCATCCAGCTCATTATACTCCTCATTATCTTCAAAACCTCGAAGAGTCTTATGGCAACGGACGAGTGGCGACGAGGACAGGCAGCGATGACTGCCAGGAGTCTTTAGTCACAAGTCTGCACATGGACGGCAGAGATAAGATGGTCGTTTATGCACTGGGATATAGGCAGCATTGCAAACCGGTCCTGTCTGTGCGACTGAACTGCTCTTTCGAGGAGCCACTATGTTCTCCCCATATTGGGAGGGGGGCTAGAAAAGGTGCCCTAAACATGGTCTGCCTAAAGAACTAGCCTGACTGGGCAGCCGCACCCAGTAAGGTCATCGTTATGCAGTCGAAAACATAATTATAGTCACAGATCAATGCAAAAACAAACTATACAACCTCTTACGGTCACTGAATGGAATGTCAGGACCCTTCTGGATATTGGCACGAATGAGCTTCCTAAAAGAAGAACCACCTTTGTGGCAAAAGAGCTGGCCTGGTATAACGCGACATAGCAGCCATTAGCGAGTCCCGGCTCCCAGACGAGGATCAACTCGCAGAACGGGGGTCTGGCTATACCTTGGGTAAGTCTGCTGCGGAAAGAAACCACATTGATGGAGTTGGCTTTGCCATCCGCCAACGCATCTTACACAGGATAACTGAAATGCCTGTTGGGATCAACGAGCACCTAATGACGCTAAGAATCCCACTGAATCACTCATGTCGCGCCTTTCTCATCTGTGCATACCACCCAACACTGGATGCAGAGGATGGCATTCAGTAGGCTTATTATGCCGAACTTGACAGAGTGCTACCCTCTATCCCCAGAGAAGATAAGGTTGTGCTCCTTGGTGACTTGCCAGAGTTGACAGAGATGCTGACATTTTGCAGAGGATCATAGGGAGAAATGGACTAGGCAAGTGTATTCCCAATGAAATACTCCTCCTCAGCTAATGTGCTGCATATAACGTCACTATCACCAATACCTTGTTTAGGCAGATGACTAGTTCAAGGGTTCGTGGCAACATTCACGTTCCAAACAGTGGCATCTCATTGACTGCATCATTGTCAGAGACTGATATCGCCGAGATGTCCTCATCACCAGAGCCATGCGTGGCTCAGAACACTGTGACTCTGATCATCGGCTCGTCAGAGCCAAGCTCTCACTTTATATCTCCCTCAAACGGCTTAGGCAACAAACCTTCACAAGCGGTTTTAACATAAAGCGTTTGGATGATCCAGCGGTAGCACATGGGCTGATAAACATCCCAACAACAAACAACCCAAATCTCAGTGCCGGCTGGGGTATTCTCGACACTGTCGTGACAAAAACCTGCAGAGAGAAGCTCGGCCAGATCGAAAGAATACTGTTTTGATGAAAACGACCCGGAAATCAATGTACTCGTCGATGATAAACGTGCTGCTTTAACTGACTGGCAGAACAATCCTCAGTTTCGGACCAAAGCCGATTACCTTCCGCGAGAAGAAAGATACGCCCCAGCGCGACCATCGCAAACTAAAGAACGTCTGGTTTAAAAATAAAGCATATGAAACGCAAAAATTTGCATCAACTCAAGTGCTCAAGATTCAATTCCTGGCATTTTATGGGCCAATCACCATGGATCAGCCCCCTCCACTCACCAGATGCTGACTCCACCTTTCAGTCACTCACCGCTCTGCTTCCTCGTGCTTATCAATGATGCCCTGAGACAAACTCACGCTTGCTGAAAATATGTTGACGACTCCACCATTGGGATCAGTGTGAACAACTTGGGCCCCAATTACAGCGCCCTCCAGATTATATTGAGCAGCCCCAAAGTCTCTAAAATTGGACCACCAACAACTATGTCACCATCAACCGTACCAAGGCCATGGTTATGCACATCAACCTCTCCTCTGACCTTGTCCCACCTCCCTCCATTACTTTGGGCCCCAACACACACTAGGTTATGGACTCCACCAAGCTCCTCGGCGTCACTATAGATAAACTAAATTGAAAACCTCCCGTTTTCTTCACCACCTCCGTCATCTCAAGTCCCTGAGTTCCCGCGCCCGAACTCCTCAGTGCTTATTCAACACCCATACTTCGCAAGCTCACCTATGATTTCCACGCCTGGTCTTTCTCCCTAAATGCCACACAATGGAAACACCTAGAAAAAGTGCAAAAGAGGGGTGCAAGATTATTCTCTCCCTCTCCTACTCCACATATCAAGAAGCACTCGACACACTGACCCTCTCGGCTCTCTCTGATCATCGCCACAACCTCATCTGCAAGTTTGGGAAGAAACTTCTGCATCATCCTCACCGTCTCCTGCTTCCACCCTAGATCCCACGTCCGCAAATTGCTGTTCGACACTACAACAGCATACGTGCACGTACTGATGGCTATAAGAACAGCCCAATCCCAACCCTTTTTAAAAATTATCAACAATTCGTAGTTAACCAGTGTGTTCATTCTCAGCCAATCTTACTTTTGCACTGTTACTATGTTGAAATCCCCTGTAGTATGACCTTCTCCCCACTTTGTAATTATTTATCATATTTGTATCACTTATGTTACTTGTATATTACTTATCAATCAAGTGACCCATTTCCTAATTATCCAGCTGTATATCTTCACCCTTTTGGATGTCATGTTCTTTCAATAAACCGTTAATTAATATTATCATCAGTTATTTTAACAGCTCCACTGACCGGCTCTAGGTGCTGTCACAGATGTACCATGTCGTTCTACAGCTGTAGT